>NW_028247357.1:0-216174 GCF_964263255.1 Lissotriton vulgaris | reverse complement strand
GACATTTTATGCTCAAAGCCTTCTCCAGGGAAGAAGAAAAGATGCAAATTGCATAGTGCAAATTTGGCAAATTTAGCAATAGTGATTACAAATTCACCCAGACTTAGTCAGCACATGGACCCAGAGCCTCCCTCAGTAAGACAATATCCCCCAAGAGGGGATCTTTTATTTTCTCCCCAACTCATCGTTCTTTGTCGGGGACAATCCTACCCTGCCCAAGTTACCCAATGCCTGACGGTTCTTACTCTGGACCCATCTGAAAAAGAGAACTCAGAATCACAGATTCTGACATGCAGATTTATCAAATATAGACCATACACAAATATACACAAATGTCTCTTTAAAGAGCATTCGACCTGTTAAAAGTTCCTAATTCCAGTGAGACTCACTTTCTAATTATGGGATTACAGAGTTAACTTACTTTTCCATCTCCTGTCTGAGTTTATTGGCCAAGTGCTTGATGGCGAGTTTACTCCTGGTCGACATTTTTGCAGGGAGATAGTTGGTGTGGGAGATATTTTGGCAGTGGGAGCTTTCGAGTCTGTGTTTTAGCAGTTTGTTGTTTCCATGATATCCCACCCTGCCCCAGTCATTCAATGTCCAGCCGCGGTCGGTAGTGGGATGACCTGCAGGGCGGTGACGTGGGGAGGGGGAGGGTCCGGATGGGGGGTGGCAATGTATGGATTACAGAGTTTTACAGGTAAGTAAACATATAATTAAATAAAACAAATTTCGTTGCGTGCACTGCATCACCAAATGCAATGCAGTTCGAGCAACGAAATTCTCTTTATTTATTTATATGTTTACTTACCTGTAAAACTCCGTAATCCATACATTACCACCTCCCACCCTGACCCTCCACCTCCCCACGTCACCACCCTGCAGGTCATCCCACAATCGACCGCGGCTGCCAATGTCTCCTTGAGGGCGCACACCCCACGCTTTCTCCAGTCAGTGTATGCCACGTGAGAGGGCGGATCCTTCCTGTACTCCGTCACCCATTGGTTCCTGAGGGCCGATCCCCACGCTTTCTCCAGTCAGTATATGCCACGTGAGAGGGCGGGTCCTTCCTGTACTCCGTCTCCCATTGGTTCCTGAGGGCCGATCCCCACGCTTTCTCCAGTCAGTATGTGCCACGTGAGAGGGCGGGTCCTTCCGGTACTCCATCACCCATTGGTTCCTGAGGGGCCAATCCCCATTGTGCTTATTATGCTTGTCTCTTCCCCTCCCCTCCCTCTGCTGCTCACAGACCTCAGACCTGTCCACACTCTCTCAATCTCATGCTGTTGTGCTTCTTCCTTTCCAGGGATCCTGAGCATCGTGAGGGAGGGCTGCGTCCCCACCACCCACATCATGCAGACGTTCGAGCGCGTGAAGAACGCGCAGGTGTGAGGCTAACACGTGCTACGACCAGTCTTGTTCTACTGACCACAGCAGCATCTGCACAAGACCCGAGCCATCTGCCATTTGCACTTTATTAACTGGAAATGGAATCTTGACAATCTGAGGCCGTATATCCGCGTCGACCTTGAGCTGAAACGAAGACATTGCCAGAACAGACTTACAGACTTCAGTGGAGTTAGACATTCTTATAGACAACTCACAATACTTTTTTGTCATCATACTTCATTTGGATTGATAGGCAGATGTTTTCTACCCTTCACTCTCCAACAAGGTATTGGCCTGAAAGTCAGTGCTTGGTGATGTGTACAGCGACAGATCCTCTATTCCACGCCCCTCAGGATGCACGGGCACAAATCCAATGTATATATACTGTTGCATTCTGTTTGCGTTCTTTGCTTGAATATTACATTTTACCCTCTGTCCTTTTAATTTAATTTTAATTTAATGCTGATACCGATGTTGATGACACATTCTATTTATTTTGGTACTCTGAGGATGTCTGGTCCTGTCAGATCTCACCAGACTCGTGTGACAGAATACTGCAGAGACAGAGATCTCATATTGTTACAACCACAACTATTGGCTTCACTGGATGGTGCCGGCCACCAATCGAGAGGAGCTGCAAGAATCACTGACAGAAGTTTTTGAGTCTTAGGGACCTACACATAGTATTTAACTTATTTAATATATTGGAGTTTGTATTTATTGAAATAAAATTGCCCTTAAAAAGAAACTGTCTTTTCTTTTTGATGTCAGGGGGACCCTTACCACGAATCCTCCTGTGATGCAGCTGTGAAAGAAGGTGTCATGTGTGTGTGAGTGTGTGCATTTATTGTGCAAAATGCAGTGGTATAAAACCCATATTTCACATGTAACCATGAAGTTTGGAATATATTTCATGGTTTTCATTGAAATTTGGGTTTTATCATCATAATCACAGCCCCAAAAAGCACTCTGCATCAGAGCTTTACCCTTGTCTGGGCTACTAGAATTAGGCTCAATGGAGAACATAAATATGTGCCATGGCCATCAAAATTAAGTGTACAGAAAAGGCAAATTATGTGGCAAATTCTCTGAAAATATTATTTTGATCCATTTATGGTAGAAACAACATTTTCTCTTGAAATTCCTAAAGTATGTGTCAAACGCAATACATAATGAAATTAACACTGTAACCACATAATCACATTCATTCTGAAGTCTTCACTGTTGCCCATTATTTTATTGGACACTGTTATTAATGAAAGGCAAACAAACCCTAAACATTCTAATTCCAATCAATGCCCATTGGTAGCTACAGTTTTAAGAGAACAGGTTTTTGTCAACAGGTGTAGTACCCCAATACTAATATCAAATCTAAAGAATCCATAACAGGTAACATGTAAGTAAGGCAAGAAAGCGGAGATGATGGTGGACTGTCGTTCCTGCACCTCTATACCAGTTTTCTCTTGTGTTGATACCGCACAACAAACTCAGACACCAACCGCCTTATGGTGTCACTGTGCTCCAGATCCTTATCAAGTAGTTAAATGATGTGCGTAGTATTAAAAAAGTCCAACAAATAAACATAGAATTTTCTTAAAGTTCTTTTATTGTCAGGTTTTTAGATTAATTCAAAGACAAGATTCAGCCAACACGTTTCGTTCTCATTGAGAACTTCGTCTGGGCTTCTCAGGGTAATCTCCCTTCCGAAGGAACAAACGCATGTACATTTGTGTGTGTCGTGAGAAAATTCGCATTAAAATTGCACTGAGCGGGAACCAAAGGATTTAAGGTGTTCTTTCTGCAACAGAATTCAAAACGTGGTCAGGGTACCATTCTCAGAAGTCCAATAAGGTTCATCTAAACATTAGAGCTGCAATCAGTCTGTATCAAAGTAAGGTGAAGAGAAATACTCAAAAAAGAGCATCTAAAGGCTCTTTAGCAATATAGGCATGTGTTAAATCTGTATAATAATCGCGCTGACACACACCATAGAAGGAACTCCAGGCAGTAACTTTTAAACGAGGTTCAGATTGGCCCCATGGTCTGGAGGGGTTGAGGGGCTCGTATTCTTACTTAGAGTCGAGCTCGCCTCGGCAGTTGGTCACCTACTCGTCCCCGGAGACTACATCTTGTGAGAAAATCTCCATGCTGTCTTTCATGAATTCTAGGCACCAGCCGAGCAGGCAGACAGCATGGAGGGTTAATATACAAGATGAGATTTCCTTAAATACAGGCATATGTTAACATATATTTGGGGCCCACCCGTAGGGGGGGGGGGGGGCACTGACCACAGACACAGGAATGGTGTGATAAAGGCCGCTTTATTGGAATCAGGTGCACCCTGCCTACTCCCCAACCTTGGCCTGTGCCGAACAAAACTAGGCCTAGCTAAATATGTGAATGCCTGACAACCCCCACCCCCACCCCTAACCGGATCCCCAACGTTGCCACATCATACAACACCTTACAACATCCCGTCCGCAACAATACCCCCATGCCAACCAACTGTAAATTACCTCATTGTCCCCCACCACTTACAGAAACAGCCCAGGCCTCCTCAACTACCCCCAACTACCCCCTTTCTGAACTAGGAGAAGCGCCAAAGAAGAGCGCAGCACCCGCACCTGATCCAGCGACAAACAAGCTGCCCCTCAATACCCACCTATCGATTGTGCACCATCATCCAAGAAAACCCCTTTGAGTACTACAAAAAATCCCACGTAGAACCCCTAAAAAAACAATCACTAAAGGGCGGGCAAAAACTCGTGCCCCCACTGTCCTGATGCCAGCTGCTGTGTCACTGAACCAAAATGGTGTCCAGTGACACAAGATGTCTGATTATAAAAGCCCCAGCCCAAAAACAGCCCAACTGAAGCCCAAGAAACCTCCCCCAGCCCAACCAGCTCAAATTGCTCTGCTGTGTCTCCGGTGCCCCCTTTCCCACCCCCACGGCCCCAAAACTACCCATGGGGGCAAGCCTCCCGTTGGTCGGCTGCCCCTCAAATCCCCATTGGGGCCCTCCCATAGGGGGGGCACTGACCACAGACACAGCAATGGTGTGATAAAGGCCGCTTTATTGGAATCAGGTGCACCCTGCCTACTCCCAAACCTTGGCCTTTGCCCAATAAAACTAGGCCTAGCTAAATATGTGAATGCCTGACAACCCCCACCCCCACCCCTAACCGGATCCCCAACGTTGCCACATCATACAACATCTTACAACATCCCGTCCGCAACAATACCCCCCATGCCTACCGACTGTAAATGACCTCATTGCCCCCACCACCTACAGAAACAGCCCAGGCCTCCTCAACTACCCCCAACTACCCCCCTTTCTGAACTAGGAGAAGCGCCACTCGAAAGCCGCATTAGCGACTTTCGACCCCCACAAAGGACTCCAACCTCCTCGGATACCTGCGCACCCCCAAGGTCCCATCCAGCACCTCCTTCGACTGCACGATGTAAAACTCCATCCCGTACCGTGAGAGATGCACTCCATCCTCCCTAAAAAAGTACACCACCCCATACCTAAGCTCGGTGGTCCATCCTGCCTATCTCCTCCCTGGCACAGAAATCCCTCATCTCCCTGTTGATCTTCCGCCTCGTCCTATCAATCGCCCCAGGGCGCTCTGCCCCCCCCCCCTCCTCCAGAACCTTCTAGGAATAAATTCTGACCAGATCAAGTGGCAACCTGCCCAATTCATCTTAATCTTCAACAGGTCCCTCTTCATCTGTTTGACCAGTGCCAAACTCTTACACTGCACCAGGTCATTTTTGCCCAGATGGATAACTAACACATCCGGGCACACCGCCCCCCGGACCATATTGTTAAGCGAGGGCATCAACTCATGCCAACGCATTCCCCCCTTTCCCTGCCAGTGACATCTAGACAAACTGTCATCCAAATCGAGGTTGAGCCCTCTCTGCCCACTTGACAAATGAGTGTCCCTCAATGAAAATGTTCAGGCTGTCCACCTCAGCCCCGCCACAGCACCTGAAAAGACACACATATCAGAGGGCGAACCAACAAGCTCAGAGCGCCTCTCCTACCTGCCGCATCCTGATGTATCACCTATAGCAATCGGACTTCCACCGCCCCAACCGCTTGATCTCTTCCTATCCCCAACCACACCGCGCTGCCTCCGTCGCCACCCCGATTCGAAACGAGTGCGTCCCAAACGCCTTCGGGTCCTCACCCATATTCCGCAGGGCGTGCCGCAGAACCCACAGAGCCTTAGCCGCTGTCACCCTGCCGCCATCCCTTTGCCTGAAAACCACGTCGTCCTCCGCATTCCGATCCGCCACCAACTGCCGGCCCCCCGAGGCCCAGCACCACCCACGTCCCCACCCCCCTCTGATCCATCTTCGAGCGCCGCAAACGCACCGCAACTTCCCGGTCCCGCATCTCCATGTCCTCCCACAGGAGTCCCTGGCCCCCTTACGAGCCTACCAACTCCGACACCTGAAACGCTACAAAAAACAGCCAGGACATGAGCGTGGAAAACAATACTGCCTCGCTTCCGCTCCGGTACACCGACGGCAACACACCAATCAATGCCCCCAGCAATGCCCTTGTGACCGGCTGACGCTGCACCACCCGCGCTCCCCTCTCCCTCGCCCACCCTTCCAGCAATCGAGCCCCCAACTCACCCACCGACGGGGGGTACTCCCACCACAACTTCCCCATGAACACCACCGCCGCCAATTTGCCCGCAATCGTCACCCGCGACAGACCCCTGTCCATCAGACTCAACATGAACTGTACCACCTCTTCCTCCCACTGCCAGGGATCCCCGAGCCTTACCGCACCCGAGCGCCGGAACTCCTCCCACGCCTGCGCGTACGCCTTCCACGTGGACGCGGCCACCAACGCCATCACCAGCTGAATAACCCGGCATCTCCTACTGACCAGAGCTCCCTCGGTACTGACGTCTTGACCGTCTCCGCCGCCGTGGCTAGCCCATGGAACCTCTGCCACTGTGAACGAGACAAAGCATCCACAATGTCATTGTCCACCCCCGGCACGTGGTGCGCATGAAACATAATGTCATTCTCCAAACAGCGCAACACTAAAACTCTCATCAGCTTCAAATCCTGCGGGTCCCGCGCCAATTGGCTGTTCACCACGTGTACCACAGCCATGTTGTCCACTCTGAAAAACACCCTCTTGTGTGCCAACTCACCCGCCCACACCGTGACTGCCACCAAAAACGGTGTCATGTTTATTAAGTCCGCGGCTCTCAGAAGGCTCGCTGTGACCCGAGTACGGCAACAAACATCAACAAAGACGCAGAAAACGACATTTCCCGGCATGCCCGGGAACGCGTTGCGTGATTGACGCAGAACACGCAAGACACCGAAGTAAAGGGCGTACCAAAGACGCCAACACCGCCGATTATTCCTGTTTGGACGTTACGAGGGTTGGTATCAAGCCGGTCTGCTAAGATACTATTGTTTCCTATACTTACAGAGATCACTGGTGTCCCGTTCTAGGTCGGACACAGCCTCGCACTTGTTTTGAGCGGAAATCTGCTCATGAGAGCATTTTGTTTTCTAAAAGCTAACAATCTCCCTGTTGGAGGAGATGCAGTGAATCGTCTCATTGCAGGGAGGCACCTGAACCAATGCACTGATTGTTGAACTTCATGAATTAGGAAGTCATAATTCGAACAGATGACATTGTGTATTGTGCAAATTTGGAACGGCTAAGAAGTATTATCCGTTTGAGTGCCAGAGATCTACTGGTTCCATTGAATTGTTGTCACTTGAGAAGCGTTAAGACTGATGTGAAGTCTGCCGTTTTATGTACATACCTTACTTTCATCCTTAAACACAGGAGAAGAGAGACAGGGGGGGTTCAAGCCTGAGGGTGTGGTGCCAACAAGAGTGAAAACAAAAACTGTTAGGTATGCCTGAGTATTGTAGTAATGATTCTTCATCCATTTGGGGAATGTGAATAATATGTTTGTTATTGTATGTCTCTTAGATACATTGGTGATCACACTCTAGCAGTGCCCCAATCTCTTCCCCTAGGACCCAGGTCCACAGTATTTTCCTTTACAGGTAGGGATAGTTCTTGGCAATATCCAGTAAAAAAAAAGGTTTTAGGAATGTGTTTAAGGGAGTGGGAGGGTGTATTCTAATCATCTGTCGATCTTGTTTCAGATCTCCCTCCCCGCTGTCCCCTTCCTTTCCCTCCCTTGCAGGACTGTCCTAGTCACTTGTGTGTATACTTCAGGCTCTGGAAGAGTTGTGTAGGGGAGGTTATAGGTAATTCAGCACAGCCCCGAAGAAGTGGAGAAGACGGAGCCTGACAGAATAATCACCTACGATTACTTACCTTCTTCTTGACTGTGCTGAAGATACATAGTGATGGCAACCCTAGACGACGTCATAGCCGCGCTGGCGCTGGTTCAAACCGAGTTAGCAGCATCCAATAGTGAAGTAGAGGCCTCTAGAGCGGAAACAGCGCAACTAAGGGCTAGAATGGATAGAATCCAGGCAAACCCGTTTGATGCAGGGGGTAGTGCAACCCCATCCACCTCAGTGGTAGTAGAGATGCCTGCCCACATACCCTTAGCACCCCCTGAGAGGTTCTTTGGGGACAATAAAAAGGTGCATGTCTTTATGACGCAGGTATTACTTCACTTCATGTGCAAACCAAAGTTATTTGCCACAAACCAGGCTTGTGTAGCTTTTCTGATTTCCTACTTAGGGGGTGAGGCAGCGCGTGGTCAGTTCCTGTAGTAAGACGCGATGACCCATTACTTTATGACTGGGATGAGTTCCGGGCTGAATTTGAAAAAACGTATGACAGCCGCGCCAAAACGTTTACCGCTGACAGGGAGCTTCTGGTGCTCAAACAAGAGAACACAGAGTTGGTTATGTATCTCAATGTCTTCCATCGGTTAGTGGCCGAAACCGATTTGCCCGAAGCAAAACAATCGGCTGGTTTCTATCAAGGGCTGAACGACGAGTTGAAGGGCGTGTTGGCCCAGATCGACTCACAACCTCGCACGTGCAACGCTCTCATTGACCTTACCTTGCGTTTAGATCATCGAATGAAGGAACGTAAAGGTGACTACAAGAAGCGAGAGAAGGGAGGCACGTCCTACGAATGAGAGAGTCCGAGAGAAAAATCTGTCCCCACTCCCGAACCTATGGAAATCGGGGCAGTACGTGCTTCGCTGACGTTGAGCGAAAAGGACCATTGCCGCAAACAAGGCCTGTGCCTCTATTGCGGTAAGAAAGGACACTATTTGCGGGATTGTCCAGTGAAGCCTAAATCAGGACGGTTCAAAACAGGACAAACCACAGCCGGTATCACAGGACAGGGATGGGAAAACACCAAAGTTTGATAGCGGGTGAAGGGAACCCATCAAACTGTCTCATAATCCCTTCCATCCTTCCTGACAACCAACACAAAAGGAACCACATGTTTCTTATAATGAAATTGGTTATTGATAATGAAGAAAAACCTATACGAGCTATGTTGGTTTCCGGTGCAACCGGGTGCTTTATGGACTTCTCGGAAGCCAAAAGACTAGGAGTGCAGCTCCTAACCAAGAGGTCTCCAGAGACAGTATATGCGGTGGATGGAACTGAACTCGAAGCAGGCCCTATTAAGTACCACACTCCGGAATACGAACTCACTCATGACGGCATCCATCACGAGACGATGCCCTTTAACATCATTCAGGCTCCTCATTATGGGGTTATTTTGGGACTCCCGTGGCTCCAGAAACATGAACCGCTACTCCACTGGACAACCAAGAAGGTACAGTTTACCTCTGAATATTGCATAAAATATTGTTTCACGAAGCCGAGTGGTCCTTCAGGAGTTTTGGCATCTGTCCAAACAATCGCCACTGCGGCCGAAAAAGAGGTGTTGCTTCCTTCTTGTTACAAGGAATTTGAATCAGTATTTAGCGACGCCCAGGCCGAATCACTTCCACCGCACAGACCCTACAATTGCCGCATTGATCTCATTCCGGGAGCGGTAGTACCGAATGGAAGAATTTACGCCCTCACCATTCCTGAAAACGAGTTCCTAAGGGAATACCTGGACAAATACCTCGCTCTGGGCTACATCAAACCGTCACGATCCCCAGCAGCATCCCCTTTGTTTTTTATCCCTAAAGACAATGGAGAGAAGAGGTGTTGAATTGACTATAGAGCCCTGAACTCAATAACGGTGAAGAACCAATACCCGTTGCCCTTGATATCTGTACTACTGGAACAAGTACGGACCGCCAAAGTCTACACAAAATTGGACCTCAGAGGAGCCTATCACCTTGTACGAATAAGACAAGGAGACAAGTGGAAGACGGCTTTCAAGACGCGGTATGGGCTATTCGAATATCTCGTTATGCCCTTCGGGCTCTGTAACGCCCCAGACGCCTTTCAGTTCTTCCTGAATGAGGTATTGCGAGAATTCCTTGATCGATTTACCGTAGTGTGTATCGAAGATATTTTAATCTATTCTGATTCTATTGAAGAGCACACGAATCACGTGAGTCTGGTGTTACAAGCATTGGTTACCCACCATTTGTACTGCAAAATCACGAAATGTGAGTTCCACGTGACTACGGTGGAATATATGGGGGTAATGCTCACTCCGTCTGGTCAGGTGATGGCCGAAAGAAAAGTTCGGGCTGTCAAGGAATGGCCTTGTCCTTGTTCCGTGAAAGACATACAATGTCTGTTGGGGTTCGCCAATTTCTACAGGCGTTTTATTCGCAATTTCTCAGCCATGGTAACCTCATTGACCCGTCTCGCGAGGAAAAACGTACCGTTTGTCTGGGACCAAGAGGCTCAGGAAGCCTTTGAACGGATGAAGATAGCTTTCTCAACCGCTCCTGTCCTTACACATGCTGACCCGGAGAGGCCTTTCGTGGTGGAAGCGGATGCATCAGAAGTGGCATTGGGAGCACTATTGTCCCAGAGAGACGAAGACACTGGGATATTACATCCTATAGCGTACATGTCACGGAAACTTAACCCAGCAGAAAACAACTACACAATCGCCGAGAAGGAGCTATTGGCCATCCGCGATGCATTCTTAGAGTGGAGACACTGGTTGTTGGGAGCGAAGCATCAAGTCACAGTGTACACCGACCACCGCAACCTGCAATTTATGCGAGACGCTCGTCACCTAACCCCAAGACAGCTTTGTTGGATTTTGTTTTTTGAGGAATATCAGTTCGTTGTCACATTTCGACCCGGTGTACTCAACAAGAAAGTCGACGCCTCGACGCGACAGGAACACCCGTCTCTCCATAACACCACACCGATAAGAGCGATCATGTACCCCTCACAGGTGGTGGGGGTTACACAATCCGAAGACCTGTTACATTGCATAAGTAGGAGCGCTCAAACTTGTGTCTGGAGAACCTGGCTCCGCCACCATCCTGAATGGAAGATGAAACAGGGCATACCTATGAGTGGAACGCAGGTTCTTGTTCCTACAAAACCCCTCCGTAAAACAGTGTTTTCCTGGTGCCATGATGCCTCGTGTGCTAGTCACATGGGGTATGTGAAGACTCTCGAAAAGGCTTAGAGACAGTTTTAGTGGCCCACCATACGACCTGATTTTAGTCAATGGGTAAAGGAATGTACACAGTGTGCCCAAATGAAAACTGATCACCGTCAACCTCAGGGACTCCTTCAAACAATGCCGACCCCTGAAAATCCTTGGGACATGTTTTCGGTGGACTTCATTGTTGGGCTCCCTAAAGATCAAGGAAAAACCGTCATCATCGTTGTAATTGATTTCCTTACCAAGATGGGCCACTTTATCGCCTGTAATCAAGTCCCTTCAGCAGGTCTCCTAGCCCACCTTTTGTTGGTGAATGTTGCCAGGTTACATGGACTCCCGAGGGCAATTGTCTCGGACAGAGGTGCCCAGTTTACTGCTCATTTCTGGAAGACCTGGTGTAAAGAACTGCACATCCAAGCGTCTTTATCCACCAGCTTTCACCCACAAACTGACGGTCAGACAGAGAGATTTAACCAAACTCTGAAACAATACTTACGATGTTACGTACAAAGTAACACAGACTCATGGGTGGACTGGTTGTGGGTGGCAGAAGGTGCATATAATAGCACGCAACACTCTTCCACACGACACTCTCCTTTTTTTGTTCTTATGGGCACCACGCTCGTGTTAATCCACTGCTTCTCCCTAGTACCAGCACCAAGTTGCCTGACGTCAGGGAGAGGTTGTTGCGCGTTCGCAAGATACTTTTGTCTACGCGCAAAAACCTCCTGAAAGCCAAGGGTCAATACAAGAAACAGGCAGACAAGCACCGCAGGCCAAGTCCGGTGTACTAAAAAAGGGGCCTGGTGTGGCTGTCCACGAAGCATATACGGTTTCGGAGGTATAGTTCCACCCCAAGTACATAGGGCCATATAAGATACTCCAGTTGGTTGGCCCTGTGGCTGTCCGTCTTCGGTTGCCGGGTCATTTCAGAATACACCCTGTCTTTCATGTTTCCCTCCTCAAACCCTCTCACTGTCCGGTCCGTAGGGTTCCATTACCTCTGTGGGTGCAGCAGGAGAGGGAGTATGAGGTCCAGAGGGTGCTTGACTCGAACTGGGTGAGGGGTCGTTTGCTGTATCTTATCTCCTGGAAGGGGTATGGTCCGGAAGAGAACTCATTGGAGCCCGCCAGGGCCGTGCATGCTCCACGACTGGTTGCTCGTTTCCACAGGGACAACCCTTCTAAGCCCGCTGTGAAGCCGCGTCCCTTGTAAGGGGGGATGTACTGTCATGTTTATTAAGTCTGCGGCTCTCAGCAGGCTCGCCGTGACCCGAGTACGGCAACAAACATCAACAAAGACACAGAAAACTACATTTCCCTGCATGCCCGGGAACGCGTTGCGTGATTGACGCAGAACACGCAAGACACGGAAGTAAAGGGCGTACCAAAGACACCAACACCGCCGATTATTCCTGTTTGGACGTTACGAGGGTTGGTATCGAGCCGGTCTGGTAAGATACTATTGTTTCCTATACTTACGGAGATCACTGGTGTCCCGTTCTGGGTCGGACACAGGCTCGCACTTCTTTTGAGCGGAAATCTGCTCATGAGAGCATTTCGTTTTCTAAAAGCTAACAATCTCCCTGTTGGAGGAGACGCAGTTGATCGTCTCATTGCAGGGAGGTACCTGAACCAATGCACTGATTGTTGAACTTCATGAATTAGGAAGTCATAACTCGAACAGATGACATTGTGTATTGTGCAAATTTGGAACGGCTAAGAAGTATTAGCCGTTTGAGTGCCAAAGATCTACTGGTTCCATTGGATTGTTGTCACTTGAGAAGCATTAAGACTGATGTGAAGTCTGCCGTTTTATGTACATACCTTACTTTCATCCTTAAACACAGGAGAAGAGAGACAGGGGGGTTCAAGCCTGAGGGTGTGGTGCCAACAAGAGTGAAAACAAAAACTGTTAGGTATGCCTGAGTATTGTAGTAATTATTCTTCATCCATTTGGGGAATGTGAATTACATGTTTGTTATTGTATGTCTCTTAGATACATTGGTGATCACACTCTAGCAGCGCCCCGAATCTCTTCCCCTAGGACCCAGGTCCACCGTATTTTCCTTTACAGGTAGGGATAGTTCTTGGCAATATCCAGAAAGAAAGAAAGGTTTTAGGAATGTGTTTAAGGGAGTGGGAGGGTGTATTCTAATCATCTGTCGATCTCGTTTCAGATCTCCCTCCCCGCTGTCCCCTTCCTTTCCCTCCCTTGCGGGACTGTCCTAGTCGCCTGTGTGTATACTTCAGGCTCTGGGAGAGTTGTGTAGGGGAGGTTATAGGTCATTCAGCACAGCCCCGAAGAAGTGGAGAAGACGGAGCCTGACAAATGGAAACAACTCCAAGAAAGCGATGCTACGGCCGTTGCCTGCCAATGTGCCGGCCATTGCTCCGCGCACCACCGCCCGTGCCAGTACAGGCCAAAGCCTCCGACACCTGAGGCATCGGAGTACAGCGTAACGGCCCAATCCCAGTCCTCCACCGGCTCCATCAGCACACCATTGAACCGCTCTAGGAAAGCCCGCCACATCCGCAAGTCCTCCTTCACCCCTGCCAACAGATGCACGTGTTGATGGGGAAGGGTCAAACCCGACAACGCCAAGCCCAACCTCCTACAGAAAGTACGACCCGCACGCACCATGCGACAAACGAAGTTAAGATGCCCCAAGAGGACCTGGACCTCCCGTACCAACACTTTCTGCTTGCCTAGCATGTCATCCCCCAATGCCAACATGACCGACCTCTGGTCCTCCGGCAGGCGTGCTTCCATGGCAGCTGAGTCAAGCTATATACCGAGAAAGGGCAACACCGTACAGGGACTGTGTGTCTTCTCTGGCGCCAGAGGAACCCCAATCTTCTCCATCATCCCCGCCAAACTGTCCAGCAGCCGCTGGCAGTCCATTGCACCGGGTCGCCCCACCAGGAAGAAGTCATCCAGGTAGTGCGTCACCGCCTCAGAGCCTGTGCGCCTGGAAAAAGCCCACTGCAGAAAGGAACTGAATCGCTCATACAACGCGCAGGAGACTGAGCACCCCATCGGCAATGCCTTGTCCAAAAAAAACTGGAGTGATTAGGCGTGGCGCACAGCGTTGGTGGATGGGACAGTTCGCTGAGAAGGTAGATAAGGTAATCAATTTAAGGTGCTCCTACAGGTGACGTAACTGTTCTGGTACGCCCTAAAGGATTGAGGGGTTGAGTGCGCTACTGGGGTGTAGGCGCATCCCTGTGATGGGCACACTTATGTGGTACTGTGTGCTGCAACACAACACAGTAGATTCCAAAGAAGTTCAAATAAAGTTCCAATGTTTGAGAGTTTCAAAATTTAATCAACATTTTCCATAGGTATATTTGAGAAAGCCGCAACAGACGGCATCATTGATGACAGAACAAAGAGATTCCTGATTACAGAGCATCCCAGCAGCCCATCTATCACCATGCTGCCCAAAATCCATAAAAACCTGATGGATCCTCCGTTTCGTCCCATCGTCTCGACTAGAGGTTCGATACATGAACCGACTGGCAAATTCATTGATCGTTACCTGCAACCCATGGTTTCAAGCCTACCCAGTCACATTAAAGACACCACAGAACTGCTGAATAAACTATCTACCCTACAATTCCTTGAAAACGAGAAACTAATTCTATGTACAGCCGACGTGAGAAGCTTATACACCTCCATCCCCCATGAAGGAGGGATTAATGCTGTGTAACAAGCTTTGCTCTTATCGGAAATTAGCGATTCCCTGAAACCATTTATTCTTGAACTGATGATATACACCCTATATCACAGTTATTTCAAATATGAGGAAAAGTGGTATCTGCAAATGTCCGGAATGGCCATGGGCAATTGTGCGGCGCCGACCTACGCTAATCTATACATGGGCAATTTCGAACTCAACCATATCTACAAGAACAAAACCTGGATGGACAATCTTAAACTCTATGTACGTTACATTGACGATCTGTTCTTTATTTGGCAGGACTCTCAAGAGAGCTTGGAATTGGATCTAACAGACCTCAATACTAAAGATGCCCGAATTGATTTTACCTGGAATATCAACCATCAGGAAATAGCTTTTCTGGACGTTCTCATTAAAATAACTCCTCAGGGAATACAGACAGACCTTTTCCGGAAGACCACTGACCGCAATAATGCTCTACTCTTTAGTAGCTTTCATCAAAACTCCTTAAAAAGACATCTGCTGTATAGCCAGATGTTAAGAGTCACCCGTATTGTCTCCGATCCAGACACAAGGACCAACCAAATCTTATCCATGGCCTCTAGATTCCGCGATAGAGGTTACCCAGAGACAATCCTTAAGGAAGCCATGGATCGAACCTCAGCAACTCCTCGAACTGAAGCTCTACGGAGCAAACCAAAAAACTGCCAATGAGAGAATGGTACTGGTCTCGAGGTACTCCACCTTAAGCAATAACTATAAGAGGATTATTCTGAAACACTGGCGCATCCTTTCATCCGAACCAGATTTCGGGGAGCTCTTCAAGGATCCCCCCATCTTTGCTTACACCAGACCTATGAACTTTAAGGAGATCCTTTCCAGGAGTACAGCTGAACCCACCTCAACGCACCACACTGGCACACGTCCGTGCCACCACTGCAGTAATTGCAACAATGTGATCAAAGGAAATACTGTCAGCCATCCCATGAGAGGATTCAACATCAAGCTCAACGTCGATGCAACATGCGATTCCTCCAACTTGATCTACCTCCTGAAGTGCCCCTGTGGTAAAACATACATGGGCAAAACCAGCCGGAAAATCAAGACAAGACTTAATGAACACAAGTCGAATATAAGGACCAAAAACACCATATCCAACATAGCCATCCATTTCAACGAGGCCAACCACAACGTGGCCCAGCTTAAATATTTGGTTTTGGAGATTGTTCCCAAGATTGAAGGGAGAGACAATAACAAAACTCTTTTACAGAGAGAAACGGCATGGATGTATAGATTACAATCCCAGAAACCTTTTGGTCTTGTTAGACCTGGCACCTTGGCGTGAGTCTCCCTTCCACTTTTTGCTGATGTGCCTCCGATGTTTTGCTGGTTTTCCGATACTCAGGGCACTGCGCCACGGCTGATCCGTGCCGCAGTGCAAGTGCTCCCTACTGTAACCTGTACATACGATTGGTATCCATGATTGGTGCATTGGATTTACTGTTAGTCCCTAGTAAAGCGCACGAGAGAGTGCCGGGGCTTGTAGATGCCAATACTGCTGGTGGGCCTGCAGCGCTGGTTGCGCCACCCACCAAGGCAGCCGTAAAAGATGTGTCTGGGAACTGCGACCGCAGAACCCGCGTGCGGCCTCGTGCTGTCACGCTAGCTGGGCAAGTGTCCCCACTTGCCCGCACCGACCCTTCCCTTAACTACATATTAGTCACCCCTATGGTAGGCCTGCGGGCAGGGTGCGTTGTAGGTGTAAGGTAGGACAAGCCCTGATGTGCGTGGCATGTCCTGGTAGTGACTTACAACGAAGACCGTATTTCACTACTGAAGGCTACCTGCTCCATTAGGCCAGACTGAGCTGCGAGGATTATTACGACCTATAATCCCCGCAGGCTCAAGGAGCATGGTAGTGAGTCATGTTTAGTATGCCTGAACTCAGGATGATGAGATATTTCTTGTAGACAAGTTTATTTCAATATCCTGGGTTTGCAAATGCTACTTTTAGAAAGTTAGCATTTGCTTGCCTAACCATTTCAGTTGCCTCTGCCAGTATGTGTATCCGACTGTCTGGGATGTGTGAGTGACAGGGCTGGAGGGATGACAGGTGGTGAATGCGCAGATTACACCTTAGTGGGAGGTAGGAGTGCCTCTTGACTCGAACTGTCACTGTGCTCGGCCACCACAATGCTGGCTCCACCCTCCTGGGGAGCGGCGGATGACTCTGCCGGCACCTGGCCCAGGAAGGGCGAAGCCCCCATCAACAAGGTACTCTGGCCACCCCTGTCAGGACAATACTGGCTCCACCTCCTGGGGGGCGTCTGATGCGCCTGCCCCTCACACTGAAAGCAGGAACCGGAGTACACCCGCCGGGGTACTCCAGAACTGAGAGTGGCTATGCAAAGGCCCCCCTGGCCTGCGAGAACAAAGGAATTGGCCTATAAAAGACGGAGCCCTGCTTCTTGAAAATTAGATCCAGTTTGGGCCACAGAACGACTCTGCCCTACGAGAAGGACCGCGAGAAGACAAGGAAGGGTGCTGACTCTTGCCTGTGTCTGGTGCCTTGCTGCTGAAGGAGAGGAAGACAAAACGACTATGACAAGACTTTTTGTGCTACTTTGTGCCAAACTCTGCCAAGAGATCTCCGAGGGCTTGGAATTGAACTTGCCCCCTGACCAGCGTCCCAGGACCAGTGGATGCTAACCCCCTTGAAAGAAAGCGACTGCGGGTGCTGACCATCGCCGCAGCACCGACAAAGAGGAAGCTCCTCTACGGCATCCACACCCTCCCGACCACCGTGACCGGGGCCCCAAAGCAACAGCGGAAGCACAGTGAGGACCAGCCGCCGCTGGCCCGAACATCGTGACCACACCTGCGCTGGGAGCCCGAGAGCAAAGTAAAGGAGGGCCCGTCCGGTCCGAGCTATCGAGGCGACTGCATAGCGAGCCGTCCCTCACCTGCAAGGACAGACTATTGCCCTACGAGAATCCACAAGGTCGGTAGCCTGCCCGACAGCCCAGCTGTGAGCCCACAGCTGCATCGACATTTGGCTGGGTACGTCCTGCACTTGGGGACCGTACTGCCACTTGTCACCGCCGCACAGCCGCCGTCTCCAAGGTCGGAGCAGACGACGAAGAGAGGACCGTGCCGCCACAGAGCACCGCTGCCCCGGACGACCAGTGACCTGCTCGGCCGAAGAGCCGCAACGATCAGCGACACCGGGAAGGCAACGCGACGTGGGACAGATCCCCTGGAAGCCGCTGGCTCCACCAAGAACTTTGTTTAACGCCGGCCTACGGGCCTCACAAGAACTACGATAAGAACTGTGGTAACCTAAAGCTAATATCCTGCAACCGTATCCATAAAGTTATTGACTGTATTCACAAGCCTGCGTAAAGTTTATATAAAGAGATATATTTTTACAAGAATACAGTCTGGTCTCGTTGTGTGGTGGGTTGGTTGTGAAGGTGTACTGTTGCAAGTGTTTAACCCTATGTGCCCCAAAGATTAGCCTACGACTGCTTAAGCCACACTACCTAGAGGGTAAGCAGAGGTTGTCTGGAAGGTAACCCTCAGCCCTGACGAGGAAGAGAGAGTCCCTGCTTGTCGCTAGTGTTGCACTGCGCCAACTAGAGCCTCCCCCTTCCTACATTGGTGGCAGCGGTGGGATTTTCGAATTTACACTTGCGATAGTTATACCTGAGCTTCTGACCGCTACACAAGGATTACGGTATAGTTACTAAACCACAGACTTTGCCTTTTGAAAGAAGATTCCGAGTGCCGAAACCATGCCGGGCACAAAGAGCCTGGATGGAGCGGAGTCCACGACCTCCGAGGTCTTGGAGATAGAATGGGACGCCGCGAAGTTGGACAAATACTCAAAGATGGAGCTGAAGTTTTTTTGTAGGAAACTAAAGGTTCCGCACGCTGGTTGCAAAAACAAGCCGGAGCTCTACAAGGCCCTGAAAGCCTGGGTGGAGTCCAGAAAGACCCCGGAAGAGCAAGACGTCCTCGCCGAGCAGAATGCAACAGAGGAGCAGAATGCAACGGAGGAGCAGAATGCACTTGGGGATCTGATCGATCTCGAGCGACAAGACAGCGAGCACAGCTTGGGTAAAGGCCTGTCGCCAGAGGAGCTGGCGGACAGGAAGGAAACCCGGAATCACGAAAGGAAATTGGCAGAATTGAAAATCCAGCTGGAGCTGGAAACAAAAAGAATGGCGCTGGAAGAACGAAAGCACCAAATGAATTACGAAATCAAGATGAGGGAGATGAGTCTCAAGGAGAGAGACTTGGATCGTCCTCCCTCTGGTGGCAGCACATCGCCAGTGCAGGTAGAGTCAAGAGTGCATATCCCGAAGGACGTAGTCAAGGAGTTCTTTAAGGGGGATGACATAGGACAATGGTTTAGGGCATATGAGGTAGCCATGTCCTCCCACCGGGTCCCTGAAAAGGATTGGGGAGCGGGGTTGTGGGGAAGGTTCCTTAGCGAAGGGAGAGATACCTTGCTAGATTTGCCCGTTGAGAATCAGAGGTCCTATATCCACATGAAAGAAGCTTTGTTGAACAGGTACGGGCTTACCCCTGAAATGTATAGACAGAAGTTTAGGGGATGTACTAAGCGGCCTGGGAATACGTATGTGGAGTATGTGACTTACTTTTGCAGAGCACTGGATGGTTGGGTGAAAGGTAACAAAGTGAATGATTTTCAAGGTCTCTTTGACTTAATTGCATGGGAGCACTTGTCTGATCACTGTTTTCCTGAGTTGCGCCAACACCTGATCGATAGCAAGCTGTCCAACCCGAGGAAGCTTGCTGAGGAGGCGGACCGCTGGCTCAGCACCAGGGTCCACAAGGGTCCCGTGGGAGATTCCGCCAAGAGTGGGCAGGGTCCCCAGCAGAAGAGTGGGGGGGACAACGGGGGAAAACAGAAAGGGTTCCAAAAAGGCCCCCAAAGTAGTTCCCAAGGGAATCCGCAGCAGGGTTCTCAGCCTCCCCCACCCCCGAAGCAGAATGGGGCCCCGACAGGTAAACCTGTTCCAAAGGGGCCCTTCAATTGTTTCAAATGTGGCGAGCCTGGGCACATATCCAGTGACCCCAAGTGTCGCCTATTTGGAAAACCCGCACCCACTGGTGCTCCGCCCCGACAAGTGACTAGCGTTCACCTGGGAGAAGAAATGATGGTCCCGGGGGGTGGAGATCCCGTTCACATGACCCTGGTCTCGTTAGGAGACAGCGAGATGATCCCTACGAACTACCTGCCCTCTAACACTAAAAAATATGGGCAGGTGGTGATCATCAATGGTAAGGAAGCCGAGGCTCTTAGAGACACAGGAGCCAGTGTGACTGCAGTGAGGCAGCACCTGGTATCTCAAGAGCAGGTTGTACCCCATGCCTACTGTAGGGTTATCAATGCTGATAATTCCGAGAGCCAGTGTCCGATGGCTCAAGTTCCCTTCGAGTGGGGGGGGGTCTCTGGTACTCTGCAGGTCTGTGTGAGAAAAACCATGCCTGTTGACTGTTTGCTAGGGAACGACTTGGAGCACTCCCCTTGGGAAAAGGTGGAGAAAACGACTCACCTGCGGATGGTGGGTCTGCCTGACTGGGCGTGCGTGACCACACGGTCGATGGCAGCCAGTAAGGGTGATCGAGAGGTCCTGGGGCCTGATGGAGAGGCCCAGGAACCGGCCTTAGGGAGAAGGCGCAGTGGGCGCGGGAAACCGGCCCCTGAAGTTCCTACGGTCCAGGAGGAGGCAGACCTCGAGGGGGATGCCCTGGAGCCTACAGGGGAACAGATCGCTGAACTGGGGGACCTGCCTGAGCTGACCCATTGGCAGCAAGAAGGAGGACCCTCCAGGGAGGAATTCTGCAGGGAGCAGAAAGAATGCCCTTCTCTCATAGGTTTGCGGCAGCAGGCTGCAGACCAGGCCAATGGTGTTCAGGCCAAAACACATTACGTGTACTGGGAGAACGACCTCCTGTATTCGGAGCCTAAGGCTGCTGAACCTGGGTCAGCCCGTGTGCTGGTGGTACCCCAGAAGTTCAGAGCCTTCCTACTGGGTCTGGCTCATGATGTGCCTTTAGCAGGACATTTGGGGATGGACAAGACCTATGACAGGCTTGTCACCCACTTTTACTGGCCCCAGATGCACAAGAGTTCCGATACGTATTGCAGAACCTGTCCAACTTGCCAGGCAAGTGGGAAGACGGGAGGGAAGAACAAGGCTCCCCTCCAACCCTTCCCTGTGGTCGGTACGCCATTCCAGCGAGTGGGTATTGACATCGTTGGGCCTCTGGACCCCAAGACAGCCATGGGCAACAGGTTCATCCTGGTCTTGGTGGACCATGCCACCCGGTACCCTGAAGCCATACCTCTGAGGACAGTGACGGCTCCCGTGGTGGGGCGTGCACTGATGGGAATTTTCTCACGAGTAGGATTCCCTCTAGAGGTAGTGAGCGACAGGGGGACCAATTTCATATCGAAGTATATGAAGTCCCTTTGGCAAGAGTGTGGCGTAACGTACAAGTTCACCACACCCTACCATCCCCAAGGTAACGGGTTGGTTGAAAGATTCAACCGAACCCTCAAAGGCATGATCATGGGCCTGGAAGGTCCGATGAGGCGTAAGTGGGACGTCCTCTTACCATGCCTACTGTTTGCATATCGCGAGGTACCACAGAAGTCCCTAGGGTTCAGCCCCTTTGAACTGCTGTACGGCCACCCCGTGAGAGGACCACTGAGTTTGGTAAAGGAAGGCTGGGAGCAATCTCCCAGGAAACCTCCCCAGAATGTATATAGCTACATGCTGGCCTTCAGAAACCAAACCAGGCACTTCAGACAACTTGCCGAGGCAAATCTGGAAGCGAGCCAGGAGGAAATGAAGCGGTGGTACGATCAGAATGCCACTCTGGTCGAGCTTCAGCCTGGACAAGAGGTGTATGTCTTAGCCCCGGTGGAGCCCTGTGCCCTTCAAGATAAGTGGACAGGACCATTCGAGGTTGTGGAGCGGAAGAGCCCCGTGACATACTTGGTGGACATGAAAACGGCTAGGAACCCTTTGCGGGTCCTACATGTCAACCGCCTCAAGCCCCACTTGCGAAGGTCCGAAGTGGGCATGTTGTTGGCAACCGATGACGGAATGGAAGAGGAGTCAGAGCCTCTACCGGACCTCTTGGTGGCCTGTGAGAAGGATGGGTCAGTGGATGGAGTTAACCTCTCACCCTCCCTGACCGCCGAACAACAGGAGGATTGCCGCCAGTTGCTGGGGCAGTTTCCAGACCTGTTTTCCCTGGTTCCGAGTGTCACAGATTGGTGCGTCCATGATGTGGACACTGGAGACAGCTTACCGGTGAAGCATAAGGCTTACCGGGTGACTGACAGGGTACGGGCCTGCATCAAGGAGGAGGTCTCCAAGATGCTTGCCCTCGGGGTGGTTGAGTCTTCCAGCAGTCCTTGGTCCAGCCCCGTGGTCTTGGTTCCGAAGGCTGCTGCGCCGGGAGCCACACCCGAACTCCGGTTCTGTGTGGACTACAGAGGACTCAATTCAGTCACGAAGACTGACGCGCACCCCATCCCCAGAGCTGACGAGCTCATTGATCGGCTGGGGGCTGCCCGGTTTCTCAGCACGTTTGATTTGACGTCTGGGTACTGGCAGATCGCCTTGACCGATGGGGCAAAGGAGAGGTCGGCATTCTCTACACCAGATGGGCATTTCCAGTTCCGGGTTATGCCATTTGGAATGAAGAATGCCCCTGCCACCTTTCAGAGATTGGTCAACCGGGTGTTGGCTGGACTGGACGAGTTCAGTGCCGCCTACCTGGATGACATCGCGGTGTTCAGCGGCACCTGGCCCGAACACCTGCGACACCTCTGGGAAGTGTTGATGGCCCTGCGCAGAGCAGGCCTCACAATCAAGGCAAGCAAGTGCCAGATTGGGCAGGGTTCAGTGGTGTACTTGGGACACCAAGTTGGGAGTGGCAAGGTAGCCCCCTTGCAGCCCAAAATCGAAACCATCCTGGCTTGGGAACCCCCCAAGACCCAGACTGCAGTGAGAGCCTTCCTGGGGCTCACTGGGTATTACAGGAGGTTTGTCAAGGGCTATGGCACGATCGTGACCCCCTTGACAGAGCTGACTTCGAAAAAGCAGCCCAGGAATGTGATTTGGACTGACACCTGTCAGAAAGCTTTCGACACCCTGAAGACTGCCATGTGCACGGCGCCCGTGCTCCTGGCCCCTGATTTCTCCAAAGAGTTCATTGTGCAAACAGACGCTTCAGAGCATGGTGTAGGGGCTGTTCTTTCACAGATGACTGAGGAGGGCTTTGACCAACCCGTAGCCTTCATAAGTCGGAGGTTACTTCCACGGGAAAGTAGGTGGAGTGCAATAGAGCGTGAAGCATTTGCTGTGGTCTGGGCGCTGAAGAAGCTAAGACCCTACTTGTTTGGGTCTCACTTCCGAGTTCAGACGGACCACAGGCCCCTCAGATGGTTGATGCAAATGAGGGGTGAGAACCCGAAACTGTTGAGGTGGTCCATTTCTCTACAGAGTATGGACTTTACGGTGAAACACCGCCCTGGCACCGATCACGCCAACGCTGACGGTCTGTCCAGATTTTTCCGCCTTAGTGATGTGGAACTCCCTGGGGAAGGGTAGTTCCCCCCACATTTCAGCTGGAGGGGACACATGTTAGACCTGGCACCTTGGCGTGAGTCTCCCTTCCACTTTTTGCTGATGTGCCTCCGATGTTTTGCTGGTTTTCCGATACTCAGGGCACTGCGCCACGGCTGATCCGTGCCGCAGTGCAAGTGCTCCCTACTGTAACCTGTACATACGATTGGTATCCATGATTGGTGCATTGGATTTACTGTTAGTCCCTAGTAAAGCGCACGAGAGAGTGCCGGGGCTTGTAGATGCCAATACTGCTGGTGGGCCTGCAGCGCTGGTTGCGCCACCCACCAAGGCAGCCGTAAAAGATGTGTCTGGGAACTGCGACCGCAGAACCCGCGTGCGGCCTCGTGCTGTCATGCTAGCTGGGCAAGTGTCCCCACTTGCCCGCACCGACCCTTCCCTTAACTACATATTAGTCACCCCTATGGTAGGCCTGCGGGCAGGGTGCGTTGTAGGTGTAAGGTAGGACAAGCCCTGATGTGCGTGGCATGTCCTGGTAGTGACTTACAACGAAGACCGTATTTCACTACTGAAGGCTACCTGCTCCATTAGGCCAGACTGAGCTGCGAGGATTATTACGACCTATAATCCCCGCAGGCTCAAGGAGCATGGTAGTGAGTCATGTTTAGTATGCCTGAACTCAGGATGATGAGATATTTCTTGTAGACAAGTTTATTTCAATATCCTGGGTTTGCAAATGCTACTTTTAGAAAGTTAGCATTTGCTTGCCTAACCATTTCAGTTGCCTCTGCCAGTATGTGTATCCGACTGTCTGGGATGTGTGAGTGACAGGGCTGGAGGGATGACAGGTGGTGAATGCGCAGATTACACCTTAGTGGGAGGTAGGAGTGCCTCTTGACTCGAACTGTCACTGTGCTCGGCCACCACCACGCTGCTCCCTACTTAGCTGCAGTTCCGGCCCTCGGCGAGGTGATAGCGATTGACCCAGTGGCAGTGGGTCTCACCTGGCACTGCCGAGGAGCTGTGGACACAGATTCCGTTTTTTAAATGTCACGCGCTGCTAATTGCGAGTAGCTGCAATTTTTAACTATTACCTGCATATTTTTTTCCCTAACCCCTGTGCTCAAAGTTAACAGGTCTGGCTAACCTACTTACGTTTTTAGGGGCTCGGGAGTTCGCTGTGGGCTGTGTGTTGTGTGAGGGGCTCCCGCGATCGCGGGCGCCATCTTGGCTTGGGTTCCTAGCCGAGCTCAATTGGTAGCCACTCCCACCACGCTGCTCCCTACTTACACGGGCAGAATGTGTCAGCGCAGCGGACGAGCGCAGCGGGCGCGACGAAGGCGCGCCGGAGTTGCGCCTGAGTTAAGCCCGTCTGCGCCCGTCCGCGGCTGGCAGGGGCCAGGGGCCCGCCACTCTGCCCCACCATTCATCAGATACTCCCCGCCGGCCATGCTCTCCCTCTGGCACTTGTGTCCTCCACCCTCCACAGTGCTAGAGCGCATCGCCTCTCTTGGGCTATGCAGCTTTCCCTCCGCACATTCACGTCCTGATTTGTCAATGCACCAGCTGTCTCATGTCCCACCACCCCTTGCTCACCAGGCAACTACTTTCGATCTCATCCCTCCTTGCACCCCCTGTAGCCCCCAGCCCACCACCACCGCAATCCTCCTCAACACCAGGTCCGCGGTCGGGCATCAGCTTGAGCTATTCCACCTGCTCGACTCTCGTCACCCCGACCTACTGTTTCTCACAGAAACTTGGTTCAGGGATGATTCCCTTCCGAGCCTTCTAGCCATGCTGCCCCCGACCTACTCGGCCATTAGAATGGATCGCCCTGGGGGAAAGACAGGTGGAGGTGTCGCCCTGATAACCCGCACTGATTTTCACTTCCAGACACTACCTTCCTCCCCTATTCCTGCTGTAGACTGTCTAGTAGTCCGTTCCACTTCATTTGGGGTTCCCCTGACTTGTGTACTTATTTATCGTCCCCCTCAGTCCACTCCCCAATTTCTCACGTCCATTGAGGACCTTTTGGCCACTCTAGTAGTGAACAATTCAGCAATCCTGGTCCTCGGAGATCTAAACTATTGGCCAAATGACCCGGCAGAGGATGCCAGATCTAAGGAGTTCACAGCCTTGCTTGCTAGTCTCAACTTCCTCCCCCAGCTTGCTACTCCTACTCACATCCAAGGCCATCAGCTCGACCAAATATGGACCCTCAATATCCCAACCAACTCTCCGATCATCTCGCCCTGTCCCTGGTCAGACCACTCCCTTATTTCCTTTGCACTAAACCTTGGACAATCGCCTAAACCTCCTTTGCCCAAAAACATCTGGGTCAGAAAGTGGGACAAGGCTGATCTTCCCGATGTCTGCTCTTCCCTTGCGGCATCTAGCCCTGAGCTTAGTGATTTATCCCTTCCCACTCAGCTCACAGCCATCAACAACTGGCTGCTAAAGGCATGCAACAGCACTGTTCCCCTTAAGAGAGTGGCTATTAAACGTGCCCACGCTGCCAACAGGTGGTTCACTCCTCTCCTCAGGGACAAGAAGCTGGCGGCGCGCAGAGCAGAACGAGCATGGCGACGCACCTACTGTCCCCTTCTTAAAGTAAAGTACTGCCTGGTACTCAATGAATATAAAAGGGACATACTAAAAGCTAAAACTGAGTACTTTTCTGGTAGAATTCTGGCAGCGGAAAACCAATCTAAGGAAATATTCGCTACGGTACACGAGCTCGCTGCCTCCGACAGGGTGATCTCTAAAATTCCTCCGTCTCAATCACTCTGCAATTCCCTTAACTCCTTCTTTATTGAGAAGGTAGCTCTCATTAAGGCCAACATCCCTCCCTCACTCCCGACACTGTCCACCGCTCCCCCGCCTCCCGCTGCTCCACTTCTCACTCAGCTTCCCCCTTTGACACGAGAAACCCTCCTCCCCTTACTGGCTCGGGTAAAATCGGGCTCACCCCAGGACATCGGCCCGGCTTTTGCCCTGAAAGAGATCTTTTCCTGCTGTTATTCCCCTCCACTCACATTAATTAACCACTCCCTTAAAACTGGCATCGTCCCAAACGCCCATAAATCTGCAGTCATCATTCCGATTCTGAAAAAGGCAGGTGCCGATCCATCTCTGCCCGCTAACTATCGTCCCATTTCCCTTCTCCCTTACTTGGCGAAGGTCTCAGAGGCTCATGTTACCGGGACTCTGAGCTCCTTTGTGGAGTCCACAGGCCGCCTCTCCTCCTGTCAGGCAGGTTTTCGCCCGCTGCACTCAACCGAGAAGGTGGTAGTTTCGGTGATGGACAAATTGAGGGAGGGCATTGACATCTGCCTCCCCCAGGCCCTGGTCCTCTTAGATCTGTCCGCCGCGTTCGACACGGTGGACCATGATATTCTGTTAACCCGTGTCGAGGCGGCGGGCATTGGGGGCACGGCCCTCGCCTGGCTCCGTTCCTTTCTAACGGACAGGGAGCAGGCTGTCCACCTGGCCGACTTTGCTGCCCCTCCTCACAGAGTGACATGCGGCGTTCCCCAGGGCTCCTCTTTGTCTCCCCTGCTACTTAATTTATACATTTCACCCCTCATTTTTTCTTTACAGCAGATGGAGGTCTCGGTGTTCAATTACGCCGACGACCTCCAACTTATTTTTAACCTTTCCCATCCTCCTTCCTCTGCCCAGAATTTCCAGAGGGTGATGCTCTTCATCCAAGATTGGATGAACTGCAACCACCTCAAACTAAATCCCGACAAAACCGAACTGGTTTTGACTGGGAGTGGTTGCAGTCTCTGGTCCCCATCGTTCTGGCCCGACTCACTTGGTCCCCCTCCCCTCCCGGTCCCAAAGGTCAAAACCCTGGGCATCTTTATCAATTCCCAGCTTTCCCTTCATACGCAGGTTCACTCAGTGGTGTCCTCCTGTTTCTTTTCCCTTCGCACTATTCGTAAGGTTTCCCGTTTTTTTTCTGTTCCCGCCCTTAAGCTTATCCTCATGGCCATGGTGCTATCGCGCCTTGACTATGGGAATGTGGTCTATAATGGCGCCCCAGACTACTTGATCCGCCGCCTTCAACAGATACAAAATCAGGCTGCCCGCCTGATTTACGGACTCCCTAAATTTCACCATGCCACCCCTCTGCTGCAATCTCTGCACTGGTTACCGGTGAAGGAGAGAGCTCTCTTCAAGTTGGGCTGCATGACTTACCAGGCTAGGTCAGGGACTGCCCCTGTCTTCCTTTGTGATGTCATATCACCTTACCTCCCGGCTAGAGAGCTCCGCTCATCTCACCAGGCCCTCTTGACAATCCCCCGCTTTAGGAAGAAGAGGTCCGGAGGGACGAGATTTGCGGTCCTAGCCCCATCCTTTTGGAATTCTCTCCCTTCCGCCCTCAGAGCTTCTACTTCCTAGGCGGAATTCCGTAAACATCTTAAGACCTTCTTGTTCTCCAGATCCCTGGCAGTCTAGCCTCCGTCACTATGTCCACTGGTTCACCGCTACCTAGCGCCATGAAACCGTCCTGGTATAAGCGCGCTTTACAAATATGTTAAAATTCAAATTCAAATTCCACCCTCCTGGGGAGCGGCGGATGACTCTGCCGGCACCTGGCCCAGGAAGGGCGAAGCCCCCATCAACAAGGTACTCTGGCCACCCCTGTCAGGACAATACTGTCTCCACCTCCTGGGGGGCGTCTGATGCGCCTGCCCCTCACACTGAAAGCAGGAACCGGAGTACACCCGCCGGGGTACTCCAGAACTGAGAGTGGCTATGCAAAGGCCCCCCTGGCCTGCGAGAACAAAGGAATTGGCCTATAAAAGACGGAGCCCTGCTCCTTGAAAATTAGATCCAGTTTGGGCCACAGAACGACTCTGCCCTACGAGAAGGACCGCGAGAAGACAAGGAAGGGTGCTGACTCTTGCCTGTGTCTGGTGCCTTGCTGCTGAAGGAGAGGAAGACAAAACGACTACGACAAGACTTTTTGTGCTACTTTGTGCCAAACTCTGCCAAGAGATCTCCGAGGGCTTGGAATTGAACTTGCCCCCTGACCAGCGTCCCAGGACCAGTGGATGCTAACCCCCTTGGAAGAAAGCGACTGCGGGTGCTGACCATCGCCGCAGCACCGACAAAGAGGAAGCTCCTCTACGGCATCCACACCCTCCCGACCACCGTGACCGGGGCCCCAAAGCAACAGCGGAAGCACAGTGAGGACCAGCCGCCGCTGGCCCGAACATCGTGACCACACCTGCGCTGGGAGCCCGAGAGCAAAGTAAAGGAGGGCCCGTCCGGTCCGAGCTATCGAGGCGACTGCATAGCGAGCCGTCCCTCACCTGCAAGGACAGACTATTGCCCTACGAGAATCCACAAGGTCGGTAGCCTGCCCGACAGCCCAGCTGTGAGCCCACAGCTGCATCGACATTTGGCTGGGTACGTCCTGCACTTGGGGACCGTACTGCCACTTGTCACCGCCGCACAGCCGCCGTCTCCAAGGTCGGAGCAGACGACGAAGAGAGGACCGTGCCGCCACAGAGCACCGCTGCCCCGGACGACCAGTGACCTGCTCGGCCGAAGAGCCGCAACGATCAGCGACACCGGGAAGGCAACGCGACGTGGGACAGATCCCCTGGAAGCCGCTGGCTCCACCAAGAACTTTGTTTAACGCCGGCCTACGGGCCTCACAAGAACTACGATAAGAACTGTGGTAACCTAAAGCTAATATCCTGCAACCGTATCCATAAAGTTATTGACTGTATTCACAAGCCTGCGTAAAGTTTATATAAAGAGATATATTTTTACAAGAATACAGTCTGGTCTCGTTGTGTGGTGGGTTGGTTGTGAAGGTGTACTGTTGCAAGTGTTTAACCCTATGTGCCCCAAAGATTAGCCTACGACTGCTTAAGCCACACTACCTAGAGGGTAAGCAGAGGTTGTCTGGAAGGTAACCCTCAGCCCTGACGAGGAAGAGAGAGTCCCTGCTTGTCGCTAGTGTTGCACTGCGCCAACTAGAGCCTCCCCCTTCCTACAGGTCTTAACGACCGAACTGAACTAAGTTGCTATTTATAATTCCCACTGGGCACATTTGAGGCATTATAACTCTGTTCTGCTGCTTGCCCACAGCCGCTGCTCTTTTACTTTCCCTTTCCGTTTTACCCACTTCGATTACACGCTCCCTTCCAAGATGGCCTCTCCATTCACACCCTTCCTCTTAACCCCTCTTCTATTTTCACCACTCTTTCACCCCTTTTCAAAACTCCGCTTTCACTGCGTGGAGTTTGACACAACAGGAACTGGAGTCTAACGTCTACGCGTAACCGCCTGACTTAGTAAGTCCTGCATGAATCTCACCCGCTTGCACAGCGTTTATTTTCCGTTTGTTTACGCTCAGGTAGTTAACTATCCTATTCACTTCTAGGATCGCCACAAACTGTTAAAGCCGTTCACGTTAGCCCCGCATGCTTTTACGAGCCGTTAACTTCACAGTCAGGCACCTTTGTCTAAAGCCTTCACTCTCCCCCACGTTTCTCAACTGCCCGGTCACACGATTCTATTAGACTCGCGCACCATTACTACACTCATCTCACTACCTTTAACTTTACTCTTGGGTGAATCTCTTTTTATTTTCTCCCTTTAAAGGGCGCATGAGGTTGTTTCACGGATACACGCATGTAACCCTTGTTATCATGTTGTTATACAGATGGTTTAATCGTTTGCATTAATTTGGCCTTTTGTATATCCTTTGTTGCAGTGCTCCTTGAGAAAGGACTCCTTGTCCGAAATGCATTGGAGCTACTTTCAGTCTCTGATGATGATAAAAATGATTGTCAATCCATTCATATGAAGAAAATATGAAATATACCTATGGAAAATGTTGATTAAATTTTGAAACTCTCAAACATTGGAACACTTTGTCCAAAAAAAAGCCACAGTGGACCTGAATCCCCAGTAACTGGTGGTCATCCGGGTGGACCGGGAGCAAGCGGAACGCCGACTAAATGTCACATTTCGCCATCATAGCGCCCCGTCCCAACCCCGCCACGAGCCTCCACGCCACGTCCACCGATGAGCAAGACACCAACGCCACCTCCGCCGATATGAAATTGTTGACTGACCCCCTGCCGGTCACGACAGGTGTTGTATCAGTCGGAACTGCCCTGGCTCCTTATTGGGCACCACCCCAATCGGGGGAATAATCAAACCAGACACTGGCGGTTCCCCTAATGGGCCCACCATGTGGCCCTCCTTGACCTCCTTCAACAGCTTCTCCCTCACAATACCCTTGTGAGCATTCACCGATTTCAAATTGTTCGCCCAGCGCGCAATCTGTGGGCCCTCATAACCCAGCCGAAAACCCTCCCAGAATCCCTGCCGCAAAACGGCCGCATCGTCCGCCTGCGGGTACTCAGCCAGCCAGGGTTCCATCCTCGCCAGTCTAACCGGCGTACGAGCCCTTTCCCATAGTCCCCTCTCCCCCGTCTTCCCCCCTCCCCCCACCCTGTGAACCTCCGCTCTGTGTTCCTCCCTGCACGGGCTGTTGTCCCGGCGGCCTGATGACACCCCAGCAGCGTACCACTGGGTGCCGCCGCCCGCATTTGGAGCACTTGTGCCATAAACTGCACGTTTGGCGGCCACACGCCCCTTTATTGAAATCCCAGCAGGCCCCAACCGGGTTCTACCCAGTGGACCCACCCTGCCCCACCCCACCTCGGGTGGGCGAGCCGAAAAGGGGGCCGGCGCGAGCGGTAGACCGCTGGCCGTATACACCATATGCCCAAACTTTGCCCCGCACATCGTCTGCTGGTAATCTAGCTCCCCCACTTTGCCTCCAGATTGGACGCCATACACACCCGGAATTCCTTGTTGTACTGGGACCAGGCGTACCCACCATATGTCACCTGTGCCCTCCGCACCACGTCCATGTACTTAAAAAGTGCAATGGACCAATCCGGAAACCTCTCACAATATATGCTGGTGTATATGAGGAAGGCCGCTGACCAATTTTCAATCGTCAAAGGAACCTTGGGGCGCCACGCCAACTCCTGCTCCTCCTCCTTGGACCCCTCCTTCGAAGTCAACTCCCTATGCAACAACTTCAAGATATCGATATACTCCCCCTTCCAGATCTTCTCCTTCGTCCCCGCCGACAGGTGCGCCCCTAGCGGCTTGGTCACCCCAATGTACGGGAGCTTGCGAACCGGCACCACACAACTCTCCTTCCCTCCGGCCGGGCCCACCCCCGCCTTCGCGTCCCCCATACCTTTGTTTTCGCCCTCACCTTTCCTCGCGCTCCCCGACGCCACCCCCCCGCCGATGCCGCTCACGCCGTCCGTGCCCACCCCGGTGTCCTTCACGTAACAGCCATTCACCAAACACCTCCTTCATCCCCTCCAGCATCCGTCCCCACCGACACCTGCTCACAGCCCCGCTTGCTTGCGCCACTCCCCACTCCGCCTCCAACCTTACCTGGCATCAAGGTCGGCGTCCGCACTGGATCCCGCCGCCTAACCAGTGGAGCTGAGGGGCTGTCACTCTGGGCGCGTCCTGCTGTGGCCATACCTGTAACACACTGCCAACAAGATTACTCGATCCCCCTCCCCCTCCCGTATCTCCCCCTCCTCCTCAGAATCCCCCGCTCCAACATCCCCCACGCCCCGGCCGTCCCCCATGGACTCCAGCCGGCTCAACCCCGCCTTTTCCTGCACACCCGCATCAAATCCACCAGGTCCACGGACTCGCTCTCTTCCACCGCCGCATTCGCATCAAGCATTGAAGTGACTGGAACCGCAGGCACCATCCTCCCCCCGGCAGCCGTCGCGCCCCTTCGGAGGTGGGCTGGCGCCGACACTTCCCGTCGCCGCCCCAAGCTCTCCCATGGCATGTCCCACGTTGGAGCGTGACCGCCCGTACAAGGCAGAGTCGGCCCATCCCCTCGGTAGAGCGGAGCCGCATCTGCTCACCCGAGCGCCTCGCCAACCTGTCCTGCCAAAGAAAAAAGGTGGAGTCCAGCATGCCGGGGTGAAAAGGCCCCCCATCCCCTCCCCAAGAGCTGCCCTCGCCCCAACCCCTCTGTGTACCCCGTTCCCACCCCGCCGAGTGGCCCCCCTCCTCGCCGGGCGCCCCAAACCCCGGCCGCTTCCCCTGACCCCCACCCCATCCCCTCCCCCCATGCCAACCACTGTGGTCCCACTCCCCCTCTCCACCGCTCGTACCCCCAACCCCGCCCCGCCTCCCCCATTCAGCCCCCGCCACTAATACTCCGCCTCTCCCCCTCCCCCGCCCCGTCCACCTCCCCCCCACCACGCCCGTGCCCCAGTTCACCACCCTTTGCTGCACCCCCCCACCCCCGCCCCCGGCACCCTCCCCGGCGACGGCGACCTGCTTGGGCCGACCATGCTTGCCCCCTCCCCCGATGACGACCCGCAATCCAGTCCGCTCTCCCCGTCCCCCTGCTCCCCTCTGCCCCCTTTGCCTCCCTCCTCCTCCATGTCTGACTCCTCGATGAGCAGGGGGGACCCCGCCCCCCCGGCACCCTGCCACCCCCCACTCTTCCAGCCCCCCATCTACTCGCTCCTAGGGCACCCCCGCTTCCCGCACCGGGCCCCCCAACCCCTGCCACCTCGCCATCCTCCCCCACAACCGGACCCCCCTGCGTTATCCTCCGTGCCACCCACCCCCTCCCAGGGCCCCCCGGATCCTTCCCCAGCTAGCCCCCCTCACCCCCCAGCCCCGCCCTCAAACACCAGCGCAGGGTGCCCCCTTTCCTCCTTCCGCCCCCTTCCGGGATACACCCCGCGTCACGGCCTTGCCCCGACGACCTCCCTCGCCCGCCCCCTTTCCGCCCCTCCCACCTCCAGGGCCTTCCACGGCCGAGACCATGGAGGCCCACACGCAATCACCGCTGCCGCGGCGCAGTTTGCAGTGCACCGTGGCGGTCTTACCTTGAGGTCGGGCCGCACCAGGTCCATGCGGCCCGCCTCCCCCAGCAGCCTGAGAGCCTCCTGCACCCGGGGGTCGCCGAGCGCCGCCATTCTACCCGCACTGCACAGCCAACAGATGAGGGGCCCAGCAACCAAGCATGACGCTGCGCCCACGGAAACTACCGCGCACCAGGCCTATACCACGACAATAACGCCCAAAAACTCGTACCCCCACTGTCCTGATACCAGCTGCTGTGTCACTGCACCAAAATGGTGTGAAGTGACACAAAATGTCCGATTATAAAAGCCCCAGCCCAAAAACAGCCCAACTGAAGCCCAAGAAACCTCCCCCAGCCCAAATTGCTCTGCTGTGTCTCCAGTGCCCACAAACCCCCCCACGGCCTCAAAACTACCCATGGGGGCAAGCCTCCCGTTCGTCGGCTGCCCCCCCAAATCCCTATTGTATTATGATGCTAATATGTACCTGTAAGTTTAGTCTTTTGTTATACGTGGCTGCTTAGTTTACTGAAACATGACAAGCATCCATGTTTGAGTGCACGTCAAAGAGTAATATAAACGCAGAAATATATCATTTTACAGCTACATTTATTCTTGAAACACAAAATAAATATGGATAAATACCAATGAGATGGCCCAAAAATAAATATGGATAAATACAGATGGAAATGTTAAAAAAATATATACCATAAAACTGGGAGACCTACTTGTACTATGTCGATTGCTACCATGTATAGATTTGCTTTATTGCCATATAGGAATTATGATGACCCCTCAGCCTTTGGACACATGGTTTAAGGTGTGTTGGACTTGGCCCGCAGGGCAGGTTCACCCCTAGACTTGTTGCCTTATTTGTGACCCTGTGTCAGTGATTTTTGGGTCTCTGCGCCCTTTCCCCTGAGTCCCAGAGTGAAAGTGCGTGCGTGTAGTATGGCTGGCCTGGCCTCCCATAGGAATGCATGGGGAATGTGTGTGTCCCTAGTAGTTCCTGATGCGTGGGGAGTACAGGCTCGAGTTTAGTATGTATAAACTCGTGAGAGTGAATGCTGCAAGATGGTGTCTGCGGCATGTATGTGTCTAGAAGGGAAGTGCTACTTCTGGACATTGGGATATGTGTGCAGTGAGGGTGCTGGAGCGTGATTGGCTGGAGCTGACTGGCATGCCAGGCTCCAGGAAGTCTGGATGGGTCTGCCCGGTGGTGAGTGGGAGATTAGCATGAGTGATGTGTGGGAGGAGTGTACCTGTGTCCTGGATGGGCTGGGTTTTCCCCACACAATGCTGGCTCCGCCCCCCTGTGGTGTGTCTAACGACCCTAGCCTCCCCAGTGAATGAAATGGGTGGTTGGGCCATCAAGAGTGCTCCAGAACCAGCTGCGACTGGTTTTCCCCCCACCCTGCACATTGTAACAAAGGATTTACTGTATAAAAAGGGGCTGTGTCCCCTTGGAAAATGTTCTACTCTTGGATCCTGCCAGAGGGGGCTTTTGCTGCTGCTGGGGCCAGAGGACCGCCACTTGGGGAGTCTCCCTGCCTGGAGACCCAGTGTGCTGGCTCTTGGCCCAGCCTTGCCCCCCTGCCCCTTGAAAGGACTTTTGCTGGGCTTGTTGGCCCCTAGCGCCTGGGAGCGCTTTGGATTGCTTTTTAGCACTTAAGAGCGCTTTATTTTGCTTGCAGCGCTTGGGAGCGCTGTGGTCACCCCTCTATCGCTGGGAGCGCTTTGTCGGCAGAGGCCGGTGCCCACCCGGCATTGTCCGCCCCAGGCGAGTGCCACCTCGCTTACTTTTGATTAATTTGCCCCCTGGCAGGTGCCCACCCTGCCAGGGACCTTGCCGTCCGTGTTCGCTTTTACCTCGAGGGAGCCCACTCCTCGGTAAATTGCTCCCCGCCTACGAGTGCCTGGAACGGGCCGCCGCGCTGCCCGCGACGACCCGGAAGTGTTCCGGCCGGCCGGCCAATCAGAGCGCGGCCCCGGGAGAAGCAACCGGAAGTCCCGCCTCGCCGCCGGGAGAGAAGAGCCCAGCAGCGAGGAGAGCGGGGAAAAGGTGCCGGCAAGGCTCCATTACGGTGAGGAGAGCCCCGCCGCCCAAGAGGAGCCCCGGGAGAAGGAGCAGAGCCCCGGACCGTCTCTACCTGACCCGGTGAGTGTGGCAGTGCAGGAGGGAGGGGCGCCGGGACACATTGTCGGTGTCCGCCCCCCCCCCCCTTTCCGGTAGCGCGAGATAGCGCTAAGTGGCCGAGTGAAGCCACGAGGGCTTCAAGGGTGCCTTGTTTTTATGAGAGAGCGGCCCCGGCAGGCAGCGGGCCGCTCCCCCAACACCGGGCACCGCTTCCCGAGCCTAAGAGAGGCTCCAACGAGTGGGAGCATTCCTTTTGAGCCACGAGGTGCCCCGGGGGCACCAGTTGATGTAGAGCCCAGCGAGGCTCTTGGCAGGCATCATCCCTTTGAGTCCCCAGAGAGAGGGACCCCACAGCCCAGCGAGGCTGCACCTGTTGTTGCTGGAGTCCTGAGAGGCTCAGCAGCACGCTTGTTTGTTTAAGAGCCTGAGAGAGGCTCACCAGTACCACAGTGGTGGTTCTTCGAGCCCAGAGAGGCTCCAACGTTGCCCTAACTTTCCCTGCTCCAGTTGCCCAGCACTTTGTGGGCAACTGCCACGTTTAGACCCTGACATTGGGACACCGGGACAGTCACAGGTGGTGACTTGTGAGTTTGGCGCAATGGTATTTTCTCTGCACCTCTGAATGTATTGTTTATGCGTCATGTGCCTTTACACCTCTGAATGAATGTCCTGCATTGCATCATGTGTTTTGCTTTTACACCCCTATAGGTATTGTGACATGTAGGTGGTTGTTTTCTCCCTAGTACAGGTGGTGCTAGAGAGGTCCTGTTACCAGTGATTACTGGTTGTATGCTCTACTTTTATACTGTCTGCTACACTGATTGTACTTTCTAAAGTGTTATTTCTAAAAGTGCTGATACCCTTGACAGTGGTCCAAGTGGCCCTGTCCTGTACAAATATCCCTTGTAAATTCCGCCCGTGCCTGTTGGCACAGTGTAACAAGATGTGTGTTTTATCTGATGTATATTTATTATAATACAAAGGCTATTTTTACATAACCTTGTGTGGAGTTTTCCTTTGTGGTGGGCCTTTGGTTGTTGTTGCTGGGGTGCTTGCGCAAATACTTAACTTACATTGCCTCCAAGTTTAGCCTTGACTGCTCGCGCCACGTTACCTAGAGGGCGAGTAGGGGTTATCTTGGCGTGTAACTCCCTTGCCCTGACTTTGGAAATGGTGATCCCTGACTGACCTCGACGCGAGTCTTGGCCAGCCAGGGTCCCGTTTCCAACGTTGGCGGCAAGCGGTGAGGATAAGAATTTGTGTTTGCGTTGTACCACAGTGGCAACTGGCCACTACAAAGCTCTGCATTTTAGATGACCACATTTTTTGGGGATTATTGTGTTTTTGGTGAAGTTCCATTATTCCTTCTCCTGAAGAGTGTCATTTGATAATTGTGTTCAGTACATTTGTCCCCCGCCCTGCTTCCAGAGTTTGGTACCTGTGTCACGTGTGGTCAGGTTGAGAAGTCAGGGGTGGTAGAAACTGCCTTACCGATCCGAGGGGAGGGTGTGTGTGGATGAATGGTGTGTTTTGACTGGACGCATGAGTGAGTTCTTTTTTTAAGGAGAGTGGAAGTTTTGGAATTGTGTACTTTTACTTCAGATTGCTAGGTCCCTTGTGTTGCACGTGTCTGTGAGCATCCTGTCAAGATGGAATCTCCTTTTAACCTGTGTGGCCTGTCTAAGTACAGTGTGCATGAGTTGGTACGGTTATGTAAGGAGAGAGACATCCCAGTGAGTGAGTCAGACACCCAGTCCAAGCTTAGGGATAACATGATCCTGTGGCAGAAGAGTGACTGGGAGCGTGAGCACAGTGAGAGGGAGAGGGCCCGGACCGCACACCATGAGGGTGGTGGGTCTGAGGGGAGCCCTGAAGAGTCTGATGTGGAGAGTGAGTTTGACAGTGAATGGGCGCCAGCAGAGAGCGAGTACCCCCTAGATAGGGAGTCCCTTGCTGGGTCCCGCGTCAGATGTAGCCCCCCATCCCTTTCCCTGTCCCCGGAAGAGTGGGTGGATAGGAGAGAAGAGAGGGAGCACCAGCTGGCCATGAAGAAGCTCAGGATAGAGCATGCCTGGAAGATGGCACAGCTGGGTGTGAATGAGCGGATTGCAGAGGCTGAGAGGGCCTTGGCCAGGGAGAAGATAGCCCCAGAGTGTAGGTTATCCCCTGACCGCAGTCAGAATTTTCTGGATTCCCCGGGGAGGGTTGAGTCCAGTGGTGGCAGCTATGTAGAGCCCAGTGCGAGCAGTCCCACCCCCAGTTCCCCCAGTCTGGTACCTGTTTCCCCAGAGGAGGAGTTAAGGTTGAAATTCAGGGGCAGTAGGAAGCTGCCTCACCAGTCGTGGGAGGAGTTTGAGGATGAATGTTGTGGGACACTGTTTGATTGGGTAAAGGTTCACACGAAAGATGATTTTGATGTCTTGTTTGAGCTGATTGTCAAGGAGCACCTGCTCAGTTGTTGTTCTCCAGGGTTGCGAACACACCTGTTGGGGTGTGGATTGTCTGAGGCAAGTGAGCTTGTAGTGGAAGCAGACCGCTGGGAGAGGGCCAGAGGCTCTGTACAGTCATTGGAGAGTGAGTCCAACAGTAGTGGTACAGGGAGCTTCCAGCCCAGCGTGGTGGAAGAGGCTCAGTGTAGCCCAGCTAGGTCCCAGTATAGTGAGAAGGGTGGAGGGGCTGACTGCCTGGCTCAGTGGAGCAGGAGTCAGTGGGTGGCTGAGAGCACCCAGAGGCCCGAAGCCCTGTCTCGGAACTTGGGTGGTTTCTTGAGGGAACACCAGGTTAGGGACCTAGGCTGTCCTGTTAGTACACTTGAGGAGGATCTCCTAGTGTCTAGGGAACCTGGAGCGTCTGTAACTAGAGCTCCAGGGGTTCCAGTGTCCGGCAGTGTCGCTCCAGTTGGGAGGGCACAGAAGTCCGAAGCGAGGAGTGATTGGGGGATGAGTTTCCCAGTGGATGCACCAGTGGACCAGAGACCAGCCAGTTGGGCTAGATCTTCTTGGGTGGACCCGGGTGGCGCCACTTCTGGTCTGGGGGATCTTTGCGCACTGTCAGGTGGACAGGAGGCGGGAGATCTGCGCCAGACAGACGGTCACACGACACATGGGTCATGTGTCAGCCTCAGGGGGATTGCGTGTGAGTCCCCAGAAGTCCTGGAGTGCCAGGCAATTATTCCACCAAAGGTTTCAGACCGGAGGTTGGGAGGCCAGGTTCAGGTTCGGCCTGACCTGAAGGGTAGGACGACTGTAACCAGTGTCCTGACCGGTTCTTCCAGAGGAACTTCTTCAGTTGGGAGAGGGCAGACCTCTGGAAGGGGGTGCAGAGGGTGGGAGAGCCCACCTCTGACCCCGGTGCAACCTGAGGGGTTAAACCCTAGGTTGGAGTGGCGTTCTAGGTGTCCCCCTCGCACGGGGAGGAGGAACCCTAAAAGAAGAGGTAAGGGGAGGAGAGGCTTCCCTGAGACTCCTGGTCCACCTGAGGTTGTAGACCCTAGGCTGGAGAACCAGTGGCAGTCTAGTCCTGTCTTGCAAACAGGAGGAGTGGAGAATGGATACTATGTGCCAGGGGTTACTACCCCCCACTTCATGAGTAGGCAGGAACCGGTGGCACCTGGGTGGCCCAGGGCCTGGTCCTGGCCGCGGACAGCTGAGGAGTACCAGTGGGGTAGCCCAGTTGGTCCTTACAGTAGCTTTAGAAGGAACCCTAGGGGTTCACCTTGGCATAGAACAGGAGGGTGTCCCGGCAGTGGCGGGCCTGCGTCCGTGTTCTATCGCCCCAAGCAGGGAAGTCCATCACGGTGGTGATTGTTCTCCCCTGCGTTTTGGCTGGAAGGGGGTTGTGTTGGACTTGGCCCGCAGGGCAGGTTCACCCCTAGACTTTTTGCCTTATTTGTGACCCTGTGTCAGTGATTTTTGGGTCTCTGCACACTTTCCCCTGAGTCCCAGAGTGAAAGTGCGTGCGTGTAGTATGGCTGGCCTGCCCTCCCATAGGAATGCATGGGGAATGTGTGTGTCCCTAGTAGTTCCTGATGCGTGGGGAGTACAGGCTCGAGTTTAGTATGTATAAACTCGTGAGAGTGAATGCTGCAAGATGGTGTCTGCGGCATGTATGTGTCTAGAAGGGAAGTGCTACTTCTGGACATTGAGATATGTGTGCAGTGAGGGTGCTGGAGCGTGATTGGCTGGAGCTGGCTGGCATGCCAGGCTCCAGGAAGTCTGGATGGGTCTGCCCGGTGGTGAATGGGAGATTAGCATGAGTGATGTGTGGGAGGAGTGTACCTGTGTCCTGGATGGGCTGGGTTTTCCCCACACAATGCTGGCTCCGCCCCCCTGTGGTGTGTCTAACGACCCTAGCCTCCCCAGTGAATGAAATGGGTGGTTGGGCCATCAAGAGTGCTCCAGAACCAGCTGCGACTGGTTTTCCCCCCACCCTGCACATTGTAACAAAGGATTTACTGTATAAAAAGGGGCTGTGTCCCCTTGGAAAATGTTCTACTCTTGGATCCTGCCAGAGGGGGCTTTTGCTGCTGCTGGGGCCAGAGGACAGCCACTTGGGGAGTCTCCCTGCCTGGAGACCCAGTGTGCTGGCTCTTGGCCCAGCCTTGCCCCCCTGCCCCTTGAAAGGACTTTTGCTGGGCTTGTTGGCCCCTAGCGCCTGGGAGCGCTTTGGATTGCTTTTTAGCGCTTAAGAGCGCTTTATTTTGCTTGCAGCGCTTGGGAGCACTGTGGTCACCCCTCTAGCGCTGGGAGCGCTTTGTCGGCAGAGGCCAGTGCCAACCCGGCATTGTCCGCCCCAAGCGAGTGCCACCTCGCTTACTTTTGATTAATTTGCCCCCTGGCAGGTGCCCACCCTGCCAGGGACCTTGCCGCCCGTGTTCGCTTTTACCTCGAGGGAGCCCACTCCTCGGTAAATTGCTCCCCGCCTACGAGTGCCTGGAACGGGCCGCCTCGCTGCCCGCGACGACCCGGAAGTGTTCCGGCCGGCCGGCCAATCAGAGCGCGGCCCCGGGAGAAGCAACCGGAAGTCCCGCCTCACCGCCGGGAGAGAAGAGCCCAGCAGCGAGGAGAGCGGGGAAAAGGTGCCGGCAAGGCTCCATTACGGTGAGGAGAGCCCCGCCGCCCAAGAGGAGCCACGGGAGAAGGAGCAGAGCCCCGGACCGTCTCTACCTGACCCGGTGAGTGTGGCAGTGCAGGAGGGAGGGGCGCCGCGACACATTGTCGGTGTCCGCCCCCCCCCCTTTTCCGGTAGCGCGAGATAGCGCTAAGTGGCCGAGTGAAGCCACGAGGGCTTCAAGGGTGCCTTGTTTTTATGAGAGAGCGGCCCCGGCAGGCAGCGGGCCACTCCCCCAACACCGGGCACCGCTTCCCGAGCCTAAGAGAGGCTCCAACGAGTGGGAGCATTCCTTTTGAGCCACGAGGTGCCCCGGGGGCACCAGTTGATGTAGAGCCCAGCGAGGCTCTTGGCAGGCATCATCCCTTTCAGTCCCCAGAGAGAGGGACCCCACAGCCCAGCGAGGCTGCACCTGTTCTTGCTGGAGTCCTGAGAGGCTCAGCAGCACACTTGTTTGTTTAAGAGCCTGAGAGAGGCTCACCAGTGCCACAGTGGTGGTTCTTCGAGCCCAGAGAGGCTCCAACGTTGCCCTAACTTTCCCTGCTCCAGTTGCCCAGCACTTTGTGGGCAACTGTCACGTTTAGGCCCTGACATTGGGACACCGGGACAGTCACAGGTGGTGACTTGTGAGTTTGGCGCAATGGTATTTTCTCTGCACCTCTGAATGTATTGTTTATGCGTCATGTGCCTTTACACCTCTGAATGAATGTCCTGCATTGCATCATGTGTTTTGCTTTTACACCCCTATAGGTATTGTGACATGTAGGTGGTTGTTTTCTCCCTAGTACAGGTGGTGCTAGAGAGGTCCTGTTACCAGTGATTACTGGTTGTATGCTCTACTTTTATACTGTCTGCTACACTGATTGTACTTTCTAAAGTGTTATTTCTAAAAGTGCTGATACCCTTGACAGTGGTCCAAGTGGCCCTGTCCTGTACAAATATCCCTTGTAAATTCCGCCCGTGCCTGTTGGCACAGTGTAACAAGATGTGTGTTTTATCTGATGTATATTTATTATAATACAAAGGCTATTTTTACATAACCTTGTGTGGAGTTTTCCTTTGTGGTGGGCCTTTGGTTGTTGTTGCTGGGGTGCGTGCGCAAATACTTAACTTACATCGCCTCCAAGTTTAGCCTTGACTGCTCGCTCCACGTTACCTAGAGGGCGAGTAGGGGTTATCTTGGCGTGTAACTCCCTTGCCCTGACTTTAGAAATGGTGATCCCTGACTGACCTCGACGCGAGTCTTGGCCAGCCAGGGTCCCGTTTCTAACAAGGTGTGACAAGAAAATACTGCAAAAGAAATGCTTTTTATGTTTTCTACGCATCTAGGTTTGCCAAATAGCACTATGAAGCTCATATAAAAACAAACAAATACTAATATATTAGACTTTTACTGACTAATGCAGAATGCGGCAAACTTGATATGCATGCGATACTCCAAACGCTTCTGTTATTTCTCCATATAAAACTTAAGTTGAATTTACTAATCAGACCTTGTCACACAAGAATATGAGAATAATTTAAGTAGACACAGTCCCTGCCTTTTGCCCATTACTCCCTATAAAACTCTTCTCAGTTAAATTAACAATCCCACCAACATGTGCCTTCATTTCTGTTCAGTCGATGCATGTCGCTATAAGTCATCCTCCAACGTTCAGATGCACTTGAACAGGGAAAGAATTTAACTCGAGTCACAACTTGAAACTTCCAGTCTTAGCTCTGCCCTCTGACAGGTGTTTCACCTCTGCCCTCAATGCCTCTTCCATGCCATACCCCACCCTGCCTCTGACCACATCCCTTCGAAACAGTGGACAACTCATTGGGACAGTACCCCTCCCCCCAGCATTCCCATAGTGGGGCTCAGCACCCCAAAATGGTAACTTCCTGGAATTAATTGATTCCTCCTTGATCAATCTCTTTTGCTACTATCACAACACTTGGACTCACAACACAGCCGTTGACTTTGATCTGTTCCATGCAGTGGACTGAGCACATCGGATGCATCGAAGCAACGGGTTCAGTAATTCATATAGCTTCAACACTGGAGCAGTCAAAAAGAAGTTTAACACAGCATTCCTTATGAGGAATGTTTATGTATGAAGCATAACTGCAGCAATGAGACAGTCCTGAGCGAGGTGCAGACAGAGCTATTCCTCAGAATGAAATCCAGGGGGTTTGGTGAGGAGGTGTTGAGGTCAGCTGAGGAGAAAACAAGACCTAAGACTCCAGAGGAGGTACTATTTGGGAAGAGTAAGAGTGAAAAGCAGAAAAAGAACCTCATACATGACTGCCCACTACGACTGATTATAGGATATTCAGCATGTCATGCTAGAGTAAGAAACATCCTTAATAAACATTGGAAGATTCTGAAAGGTGATCCAGTAATAGGTCGAGATATGAAGAACCGGGTTTTAGAAACCAGCGGCGCCAGGGATATCGCCCGATGTCTTCGGATTCCCCTACCTCGGCAAACAGAGACACGGAACATTTCTTGATGACGTCAAAGACCAAGTTTATTGGCTGCAACCAGGAACAGAGGTCTACGAAGCACAACACGGGTGGTTCACTAGAGACTGCACAAATTCAATGAGCGGAGCATGGTCTTTTATGCCAAAAATCACATTCCAGGCTAGCATCAATTACATACAAACTGACCAATGGAGAAACGACATTTCAAACATATCGCATGACGACAATCTCACTTTCCGTTGTCCAGCCCACCAGCCTGTTCGATCAGGCCGGACAAACCCATCATAAAACCTCAACCCCCTAAGCCATAAAGGAAGGAACAGAAACAGATGAGAAGCAAGATAGAAGGGTGGGTGCAGTGTACCATAAACTCAGCAATGTCCTGCTCTCTGATCTTTATCTGACCAGCTGCTTAACAAGGAACTGGCTCAGCGAGGTCAGCCTCGGGCAAGAGAGTCAGTTCGGCCAGGTCACACAAGAGTCAGCTAAGGTGTACGTGTCCCAAGGACTCGTTCGGCCATAGTCATCGGGATATGTGAGGGCAACCACACAAAATGGCTGCCAGACACAAAATGGAACCCGAGGGTTCAAACAAAATCCCGGAATACGTAGTGTTCTCATTGATCGATTATGACGAAAACACTCGTACACACCGCACTCGTCATTTGCGGTCCACTGATACCAAAATTGTCTATACCCGACGACCTTAATTGCACGGGTTCAGAATCTACGAACCACGGACCCTCGAACTACGGAACCACATACCCTCCTTTTGCCCTTACATAGGCAACAAAACCAAACCCATGTCAGTCTGAATCTAGGTCTATATTCATCAGATCATCAAGATGTTGCTGTAGCATCATCCTAGTACTTAGCAACTCTCTCTGGACAGGTCTCCTAGCACACGAAGTAGCACAGAGGCCACATATAGCAGGAGCAGACTGTACACAGAGACAGAACAGGAAAAGGATAGCTAAGATCATCCCAATGACCATCAGAATCTTCCATCCCGACGTGGATATCAATCCCCAAAACCATCCCATCAACGACCAATCTCCCTCGTCTATATGTACAGACTCAGAGATCTTATGTAGTTTGGAAATGGCCTGGAAGACTGTCGGAACGTTGTCTGGAATGAAAACGCAGCAGCTTTATTGAATCAGTTTACACACTCCACCTCTATCTGCTAGTATGACATCAAGAGCAACTCTTTTCTGAAGTGTCATAAGTCAATCCGACTGCAGCTCAGCAGTCAAGTTACTAAGGGCACCGGCAGTTTCGACTATGGTGGACTCAAACACTCTCGTCAACTGGCGAATGTTCCTACTGTTAGCCATCGGGCAGAAAACCCTTAAAGAAATCTTCCAACTCTTGCCCTGCTGTATCTTCCTTGCTGAAGACACCCCTAGCAACTCTCGTCTTATGGTAATCTGCCGCAGCTGAAAAAGTGGGAGGCAACAGGAAAGAAACAAAACATGTGCCAGAGAAGTCAGGGGGCAACCATGTATACGCTTTGTCATAGCAGATGAAATAGGTACCCCTAGCTGCTAGAAACGCTGGGGAAGTCTGATACGCAAATACATAAGTCTCAGTGCAAACACTCTTCCCTAACTGAGCTCTCGGATTCTTGCCATTACCTTGCAGACAATAGCGACCCTGATGGGGCACTATCCAAATCGGTGGAGAACTTTTCGCTCGCTGGCTAACACTCAGACTAACTCCATATCCAGTAACGTTCCAACCAATATATGGTTGTCTCTCATCTCTCAGAATAGTCTCATACAAACTAGTTCCCTTGGCCAGAGCACTATTCTTTGGATTATCTTTCGCTGAACGTTGGGGATAGACACTATGAGCATAAATGAACATTGTTCTATATGCCCAAATAGAATCATTAAGGCTGAAAGGCAAAACCAATACGGAATACCTTTATCGGTCGTATGGGGCATTAGGCCACAAATCCAACAATTTGTCGTGTTCATAACTAGCTGGTGTTGGTGCAAAAGTTGAATAAAGGAATTATTTGCAAATTCCAATCTTCTAACGATTTCATGTTCGGGCAGAGGGTGAAAAGAATGAGAAGAAATAGTGGGAGGAGATATGGGTTGCATAGTAGGCACAAACGTCACTTTAAAAGAGAATGTCACATAACCAATTAAAAATATCATTAAGCTCAGCAACATGAATAAACTCAGTATTAAAAATCGTTTTGGAGTCATCAGTTTGCAAATTTTGCTCTTAAAGCTTATAACAGGTCTCTCCATCTCGAAAAACTCCATCCTCACTAATATGCTGCTCGCGGTGGTAGGGTGTTCTATGCTAAGGAATGCTTCTGTCAGCCCAGGGCAACTCCCTTAGGCCAACCAGAACCTTCGACCTAGTGACTCAGGCTTGCACTCCAAAGACTTCGGCAACCGCGACCCTACAGCTGAACCCAGATGGCGGTTCGAAAAACAAAAAGCAAAGTAGTTCCTCGGAGGAGAGTTAACCTGCAAACAAAAATCATAAAACAAACTTTATTTTATTAGTCCCGCGACTCTCGGTCGCAAATTATAACGGTCTTTGCCAGGCAATGTCTGTTCATGAAAAAGGAGTTCAGGTTCAGTAGTGTTCAAACGGTTCACTGGAGGCACAGCTTCTTGAAGAAGATCGTCACTTTCTTTCTCAGTGTTTGTTCCAATCAAACGGGCATCGCTGAATAGCAGAAAACGAGGCACGGTCTCAGTCTCAGAATCTGGAAGACCCTTCTGGACCCACCAGTCGTACGGCAGGGGCAAATGAGCCCTTTTGCAGTGTAAGCCGTGGATCCAATTCTTTTTACCGTGCACTCGTACTGCGGAACGTGTCGACAACAAAACGAGGTGGGGTCATGTCCAGCGGGGCTGCTCGTTCTTGCTCCGCTGAAAATTCTTGATAAGGACCCAGCTCCCAGGTTCGATGGCGTGACCTGGATCTTCAGAAGCCTGTGGTAGGGTATCGTGAACATGTTGATGCAAAACACGCAATTTAGCCGTCAATTCATACAAGTAGTCGAGCAACACAGGATGTTCAATCTCACTAAATTTTGACGGTCTTGGCACACCCCAAATGTTCGCCGGGTGGCCAAACACGACCTCATACGGGCTCAAACCCATTCGCGAATGCACAGTCATTCTAGTGGACAAAAGGGCTAGAGGCAAGGCATCTGGCCATTGTAAACCAGAGCTCGCTTTAATTTTGGCTAACTTCAGTTTTTGAGTGCCATTGTAGCACTCGACTAGACCAGCTGATTGGGGGTGATTTGCAGCGTGAAACTTCTGCCGTATTCCTAACCCATCACACACTCTCTTCATCACTTGACCCACAAATTCACTCCCATTGTCACTCCAGATCATTCTCGGCAATCCAAACCTAGGCAAGAACTCTTTGATAAGGGCTTTCGCTGTGGACAAGGCAGTATTGTCCTTCAAAGGGTAAGCTTCCACCCATCTAGAAAAAGAGCAAACAACCACTAACACATACTTTAGGTTGTTGCACCTCTCCATGTGGATGAAATCTAGCTGCAAAGCCTCGAACGGATACGTTGGAGGAGCAAAATGACCAGCTGGAGTTGGAATTCCCTTACCAGGATTGTACATCAAACACACCATACAGTTCTTAACCAGATTCTCTGCACATTTAGGAATTCCAGCATTCTGCCAAACCGGAGCCAACAACTTGCAAATCCCTTTCACGCTGATATGTGCCATTCCATGAGCCATTGTAACCACTGGAAGCACATACGCATCAGTTAACAACCATCTCTTATGCTCTGACAAATCAATCCAACAACCATTCAAATCCAGTCTACCCTTACTCTCTCTCCATTCATTCAACTCTTTCTCTGTAGCTTCAGCTTGGATGGATTTCACACTCTCAATCGTATCTTCACACATACTTCTATCTGGAACCCATCTCGCCGGACCTGCAACATACATTCGGCTCATCACATTTCTCGCAGTTTCTTTCGCGACTTTATCTGCAAACGCATTACCACGACCAATATCATCCGTAACTTTCTTATGCGCACTGCATTTTACAATCGCTACTTGCAATGGCAAAGTAAGTGATTCAAGGAGTTCATTCACCAACTGTCCATGCTGGATATTCGTCCCATGCGAAGTCAGGAACCCACACTCTCTCCACAAACGTCCAAAACTATGAGCCACACCAAACGCATACTGGCTGTATACACAGTCACTCGTTTACCTTTCGCCAACACACATGCTCTCGTTAATGCAATCAACTCTGCTGCTTATGCTGAATTATGTGGGATACGTGCAGCTTCAACAATCGTATGCAAAGTCGTAACAGCATATGCCACAGTCGTATCACCATTCGGAAGCTTAAAGCACGAACCATCAACCCACAAGGTACCATCACACTCTGGAAGAGGAGTATCCCTAAGATCTATCCTCCCTTTTGTTTCTTCCTCAGTTCTAAGGAAACAGTCATGTTGCTCTTCGGCATTATCTGTCTCAGCTGAAATCGGCAACAACGTGGCTGGATTCAACGTGTTGCACCTCTTAATATGCACATGACTCGCTAACAAGGTCAATTCGTAACCCGACAATCGAGAACTAGTTAAGTGCTGTGTCTTGGTACGATTCAACAAGGTATCCACTGCATGTGGAACCATCACAATCAGTGTATTGTCCATTACCAAACCAGCAGACTGTCGAATCGAAACAGCCGCTGCTGCTGTAGCTCTCAAACAACTCGGCAATGCTCTAGCTACCGGAGCCAAAGTCGACGAAAAATAAGCACATGGACGCTGCTTATCACTAAACTGTTGAGTCAAGACTGACAATGCACATCCCTCTCTCTCGTGGACATACAATGTGAAAGGCTTACTGTAGTCGGGAGTACCCAGCACAGGAACCGAACACAACGCATTGCGTAATTCTGAAAAGCTCTCTCGACATTCGTCAGTCTAAGGAATAGGATTTGGAGTATCCTTGACAGTAAGAGCTATCAAAGGTTTCGCTAACAACGAGAAATTAGGGATCCACTGTCTACAGTATGACGTAATACCCAAAAAAGCACGTACTTCTCTCTGTGTCGTAGGAACACTCATTTTCGCAATAGCTTGAATTCTTTCTGGGGTCAGTTTCCTTCCCTCCTTTGATAAGAGGTGACCTAAATAGGTAACTTCTTGTCGACAATATTGCAACTTCGAAAGAGAAACCTTATGATGGAAATCAGACAAGTGGCGTAACAACGACAAAGTAGCCTCTCTACAAATCTCTTCATTGTCGGCAGCAACTAACAAATCGTCAACGTACTGAATAAGAGCAGCACCGTCAGGTAAAACCAACAAGTCAAGTTGCGTCTTCAAAGCTTGTCTATAGATCGATGGACTTTCACAATAGCCTTGAGGAGCGCGCTTAAAGCGGAAACTTCGTCCTCCTAAAGAGAATCCAAAGATATCTCTACTTTCCACGGCAATCGGGATGCTGAAGAAAGCATTCTTCAAGTCAATCACCGAAAACCACGTGGCTGTAGCCGGGATCAAAGTCAACAAAGCGGTGATATCAGGTACAACAGGAAATTGCGGAACAACAATCTTATTCACCTTGCGAAGATCGATCACAAACCTATATACAGGAGGCTGTGAAGAATCAGTTCTCTTCAGAACAGGCAAAACCGGACTATTGCACACATTACCTCTCGTTTCCTCAATCACACCTTTCTCAATCAGATCATAAATGATCGCCAAAAGTGCTCGTTCACCATCACTCGAGATACGATACTGCGGAATGCGTGATAACCTAGCATTCACTTTCAACGTCACAACATATGGCGGAATCTCTAGAAGACCCACATCGTTCGGACCAGTAACCCAAAGAGAATCAGGAAGAGAACACAATTCAGGTGGAAGTCGATCTTTAGATATATACATCGGAGAGATCACTCTCTTACCCAATGTAAGATGTACTCCTGACGGAGAACAATATAGCGTTGCATACAATCTCTTTAACAAGTCCAATCCCATCAAGTTCTCACCACAACCAGTCGTCAGAATGAGGGGTGCTTTGAATTCACAAGGTCCAACAGAAAGAGACAACGGATTAGAAATCGTATTCGTAACCGGGGCGCCAGAAAAACCTACTGAAACATTTTTTAAGCCAGACAAAGGTGCGCAGGGAGTTTAGAGTGCATAATAGAACTCTTCGCAGCACCAGTATCCAACAGAAAAGGCTCTGACACACCTGATGCAATCACTTCAACATAAGGTCCACTCTGATCTACTGGAACTGAAACAACTCCCTCTCTTTGTCTATGGCTGTCCTAGTAATCATTACCATCCATATCCTCACCTTCAACATAGTAATCGTCCGCATAGTACTGTGGCGTCCTACCAGACGCACCATTCTGCTGATCAAAGCTATTCATAAAATTCTGTGGAGGCAAAGAACGCGCATTCTGACCACAACCTCTACCTCTAGGCGCTTGTTGAGCACCTCGACCTCTCACACCAGAAGCACCATTCGTGCGCTGCAACAGAATCGGACAACTACTCTTGAAAAGGCCCTCTTTTTTACAATACGCACACTGATTAGGACCTACGGGAAAACGCTGTTGAGAAGACTCAAACCTTTGCAAGTTTCTCAAATATTGCTGATTTTGCTGATAATCGCGCTGATTATTATGGGGCGGATAAGCTTGCTGTAGAAGAACTTTAGTCTTCAATTCCTTAGTCTTCCTATCCGCTTTCTCTATCTCATCCTTATTCCTATTTTCATAGTACTGGGCAGTAGCTAAAATCTGCGCTGACGTAGAAACGGCCCAAGCACTCTCAGAATCCTTCAACCTATTGCACAATTCGGGAAGCAAATTATGATTAAATTTGTCGACGAACAATCTCTGACCACCCTCAGTAGCCATGTCCTGACCACTGTGGTCTACAAAGGTCTCTTCAAACCGCGTGAAAAAATCGGACACAGTTTTGTCTTTCTTCTGCTTGCACGCAGACAACTTGTCCCAATTAACACGCACTTCAGGCATTAAAGTCTTCATATAATTAATAATCCTAACAGGAAGGTCAGTAATCAAATCCTCAGGCTTAGCACCACCTACTTGTCTATTATCTGCATCTCTAAGATTATTTCATGACTAACCCAATTCTTGCGCATGATCCGTATGACGAATCTTACCCCAGATAGGCTGTGGAACAACATTCCCAAACAACATATCTATGTCAGCCAGATTCATGATACATGAACTCACAGTCTGAGTTAGCTCCTTATAGTACCCTGCTGGATTTTTGCGTGGATCAGGCAAAGACTGCTTAGTCGCTAAAACTTCAACACGCTTCCAAGGAACATGTACCCAGACATGCTGAAAGTGTGCAGGAATAGGTGGACTAACAGTTGCATCAGCAGGTCTCCAAACTGCAGGAACCTCACGAATCGGATATTGACGCTCCTTTCTCCTAACTGACGAATCAGGCTCAAACAATCGGTCAGAAGGAGATGCATTCCGTAATGACAACAACGTCCCAACTGCTTTCTCAGTCTCGAGACCCACAACAGTCCCTTTCGCAAACTCGGAACGTATACGGTACAACTCAGGAGGAGTTTGACCTACTTCACTATCTTCCCATTGTTCACGAAGGAAAGAACACATCATATCAAATACATTTCTTTGTTTCAGAGCTTCCCATTGATGGAAAACATCCATAACACTCTCAAGATCATAGTGCGTAGGATATGTAATCCATAGGAGAAGTTGACAAAAGAACAGGAGACGGAGCGGAATGAGAAGAAACCGAAGTCGGAACAGTAACAGAAGGAACAGACAAGACAGGTGTAGGAGTAGTAGGCAAAGGAGGTAGCAAAGTTTGCGGTCCTTGAGAAGGCTGCACCAAAGGAATTGGAGCCAATGGAAGAGGAGCTGGCTGTTGAGGAATCACAGGTGGCAAAGCAACCGGAGGTTGCGCAACTACAACTTGTGGCGGAGGTGCCGTAGCATTCTGTGCATAAGGGGGTGGCGAACTCAATAGATGCGACATTAAAGGATCTTTCACAAGATCTTTCTTCTCATCTTGCTCTTTAGGTGGCAAAGCTGGGTAGCACTTATCTACCGCTAATTTACGGACCCTAAGCATCTGTTCGCTCTCTTGTTCTTCCTCATTATCCCTAAACTGTACAGCAGCTTGCACCATTGACATACCTTGTTCACGTTTATTTTTCTTCGCTAACTTAAATTCTTTCTGTTTGGCTTCCTTTCGCATTAAGCGGAAAGAGTCAAACATCGATGGCCGGGCTTTCTTATTGAACAGTTTAACTTCGAGATTGTCTAAGATCTCTGTTTCAAAGCTACCATAATGGGGCCACTGTAGGACACCGTCCTTCCTCATGTATTTAACCCATATTTCATTATACGCGATGGGGCCCACTCCATGTTTTACGAGAGCTCATAGGTCGGAGTTCCAATCGGAGGAACCGGACACGAATCCTCCAATCGGGAATCCCTAGTACAACCAAAACCAAATATCTTTGCAAGTCTGCTAAGACCAGGCATCTTCGCTCACTAGTCTAGCTTCAAACTTCAAGGGAAATCTTAAAACGATAGTCTCGTGAAAACACGATTCCCTCGGCTTTGGGGCCTGCAGGTACCAAATCAAAGCGATCCCGAAGGATACCCAAACAAAACTAAGGACTGGGAGACTCTCCACTCATACTTAACTGAAATGTCGATGGCGTCACCAGAAGACCCGTCTATTGTCTCGCTCTACAAATCATCTAATGGCTCCAAGACAGAGCGAAAGTCAGGGCAGCAGTCCTTCGTAGCCGTCGGAAAGCGGGGAACCTCGCAGCAAAGACTTTCGGACCACGACGACATACAGGGGTTGATGAAGTGGCAGGCCTTCCTCCAGAATTTCCACACGAAGTTCCTTACGATCTTCGGGCTTGGACCGGTACCGCTGAAGTCGCCCCACGTTGGGCGCCAACTGAAGAACCGGGTTTTAGAACTTAGCGGCGCCAGGGATAACGCCCGATGTCTTTGGATTCCCCTGCCTCTGCAAACAGAGACGCGGGACACTTCTTGATGACGTCAAAGACCAAGTTTATTGGCTGCAACCAGGAACAGAGGTCTACGAAGCACAACACAGGTGGTTCGCTAGAGACTGCACAAATTCAATGAGCGGAGCATGGTCTTTTATGCCAAAAATCACATTCCAGGCTAGCATCAATTACATACAAACTGACCAATGGAGAAACGACATTTCAAACATATCGCATGACGACAATCCCACTTTCCGTTTTCCAGCCCACCAGCCTGTTCGATCAGGCCGGACAAACCCATCATAAAACCTCAACCCATTAAGCCATAATGGAAGGAACAGAAACAGATGAGAAGCAAGATAGAAGGGTGGGTGCAGTGTACCATAAACTCAGCAATGTCCTGCTCTTTGATCTTTATCTGACTAGCTGCTTAACAAGGAACTGGCTCAGCGAGGTCAGCCTCGGGCAAGGAAGTCAGTTCGGCCAGGTCACACAAGAGTCAGCTAAGGTGTACGTGTCCCAAGGACTCGTTCGTCCATAGTCATCGGCCTATGTGAGGGCAACCACACAAAATGGCTGCCACACACAAAATGGAACCCAAGGGTTCAAACAAAATCCCTGAATGCGTAGTGTTCTCATTGATCGATTATGACGAAAACACTCGTACACACCGCACTCGTCATTTGCGGTTCGCTGATACCAAAATCGTCTGTACCCGACGACCTTTATTGCACGGGTTCAGAATCTACGAACTAAGGACCCTCGAACTACGGAACCACAGATATGCCACATACCCAACTAATATCCTTTAGGAGGGCTAAATCAATGAGGAGAGAACTGGTGCAAAACATGCTCCATATTAGAGGAGGATCAGACTGACTAAAAGCCAAGAAAGGTTTTTTCAGATGCACTAAGTGCAAAGCATGCAGATACGGTCATAAAACCACCACGTCCAGTCACCCCTTAGATCCAATCACATTGAGATCAGAGGCACATATAACTGCAAAAGCGATTTTGCAGTATATGTGTTAGAATGCACCTGCCAAAAGAGATATGTCGGTAGCACAATCCACAACGTTTATGTACAGATCCTACAGCACCTTAGGGCTATCGCCAATAATGATCAGAGATATCCAGTGGCCAGGCACATCAACCACTGCCACCAGGGAAATGCGGAATAATTCGTTTATTTTGTCATTGATACTGTCCCCAAGAGTCCTAGAGGTGGTAACAGACAACTTCATCTACGAAGATTAGAGTCTAGATACATACTTATGTTAAACACCAAGATACCCCAGAGACTGAACTTAGATGAGGAGTTAACTGTACACCTTTATTGATTGTAGTACTCTCCCGTAGACAGGGTGCTAGACAGGGTGCTAGGCACAGAGAAGTCACATTTTTACCTTTACAATTTTTCTTTTTCACATGATCCTAGTTTGGTAAATAGTGTAATTTCTTAGTACACAAGTTTAAGTTTGTATGTCATTGTAGGGTGATTTAATTTCTTGCAAGAAAGTACCAAATGTTATTGATGCATATACAGGCTTTCCAATGACACTTTCTGTGATAAGGTGATTAATGATGTAAGAAGTATGTGAGACAGGTATTTTTGCCCACTGGGGTTGAATTCACATCTGCACCATGACAATGGTGATAACAAACAAGAGTTGCGCGAGAACTCACTTGAGATAGAATGTTATTGTTTAGATTCTATTAACCGGTATTTAACTTATGTATATAGATAATTTGCATATGCATGTACTAATTTTGCCACATGTATACAGCGCACCTTGTAACCTAGTAATTAATTCTGGTTATTCCTTGTTTATCACCACAGACACTTGTCTAACCTTTATTTTCATACTTCTGCACCACCTGCATTAGATGTTGTAAATTGCTAATATAGTCACCCTTCACATGTTTTATAGAGACCAATTTTAAGTGTTCAATCCATTATTATTTTTAGGCTTTAACTCACTTTTATGTCTATCTAAGAAGAAGTGTACTCTTCTATGTCCATCCGGCCACTGTGTTGCCATGAAGATTGCCAATGTTGAAAAGCATATATTGGTCGATGACAACAGTGCCCATTATGTGTTCAAGGCTGCGTGACTGTCGAAGAGCGTCAAGGTCTCTCTGAAGAATACATTTGGTGTTCAAAGCCCACGGTGTCAACGCCTGTTTGTATAGAAGGAAACAGGATTAGAATATATATTTACAACACCACAAATCCAATACAGCGATCACTCAAGAGGTTACTCCACCACCAGTTGATTTATTTTCAGTTACACGTTTCGCCTGACACACTCAAGATGGAAATATCTAAGTAGACACAAAAATCGACTAAATTATGTGAATGCCTGCCAGTATGGGAATGAATTATACAGGGAAGCCTTTATTAAGAAACCTGCACGCATGCTGCCAGCAATGGATGTGCATTTAAAACATCGGAGGATTTCGACTTGTTAAAATCTAGCTTGTGACATCAACATTATCGGCGCCATCTTGTCCCTTTTTAGGCTCATTTGTGCGCATAAGTGGCAGCCATTTTGAATGCCATGGCTTCTCTGCCCACTGCCGATAGCCAGCGCTTCTCTCTCTCTCTCTCTCCTAACCCCGCAAGCATCCCCCGCACGCTGACAGCCCCCGCTCTCACATGCTTGGACCATAAACCCCTCTTCAGCGCGACCTTGCCTCGTAACCACATCCCGTTCCCAGCCAAACACCTCCCTCCTTTCCTTTCATGATCCTGTATCCTTTGATAAACCCCTTTCCTCTGTGCCCGACTGTCCTGCTCGTTCCCAGGCCGCCACCTGGCCCTACAGATGCTGTTTATTGCCCCCATACAGTAGGAAGCTTCCCCCATCAAAGGATCCACAACTGATCAAAGCCCCCACCACATGAGATCCGATCAACCACATGCATTCTGGGAATCGGGGGAATGCCCAGCTGCGTGACAATCATCACCTGTTGTGACCGGGGTGGGGACTTCTACAGTAAATATGTGTGGGAACGGGCTTGAAGCGGGGATTCCGAGGATGTCCTTTCCGTACTTCAAAGTGTTTGTAGGAATGTGTTACTGTAATAAAGATCATAAACCAGTGTATAAGAGGCCAGGCCTCAGAGATGCAGTTAGAGCACCTCGAGAAGATACCCTGTTGTCTGATTTGACGTGTTCTGCTCCGCGGGAATAAACTCCTGTTTCCTGCCTTCCAGTCTCCAGCGCCTGCCTCTTTGTTTGATAGATTCGAGTGGTATGAGAGGCGGTTAGCGCCGGGCAACACTGAAAACGGTTCTTGGTTCAACATCGGCCCTACCCTTTTTCTACAATTGGCGTCCCAAACGTGGGGCCCATCAGTGACACGTGGATCCAGTGGGAGAGGTTCTGACGACAGAGTGAACGACTGCAACGATCGGGAGAGCTCCTGTCCGATAGACCCTCGTCTGACAGCCGATCATCCGAACTTCACCGGTTCCGAACAGACCTCTCTCGAGTGATCTACGGTCCTGACTGGGAACCATCAGGAGTGCCGCGACAGTTACGGAGAATAGAGGACGATCGGGCGCTGGATTCGGAAGACGAGAAACTGTCCATGCGGTCCGGGTAAGGTCGTGTAACACGACAAATTGCGAAATGATTGTTTGATTGTTTGGAAAATACTAGTATTACTCTTTGATTGTTGGTCCTTTTTAGAGATATTCTCTGTCTGCAAACGGGGAAGAATAGAAAGATTGTCTCTTCCTTTGCAGATAGTGAAGGGTAGGTAACGTGGACTTTTGTCCCCCGTTGTAACCCGTTGTGCCTATTTCTCTCCCCCACTGATTGATTGATTGCCTGAACATTGATTGTTCGAGGTTTGTTCTTTTGAGATTCTCTCTGTCTACAAACGAGGAAGAATAGAAATATTCTCTCTTCCTTTGCAGATAGTGAGGGGTAGGTAACGCGGACTTTTGTCCCCCGTTGTAACCCGTCGTGCCTATTCTTTCTCCCCACTGATTGATTGATTGTCCGAAAATTGACTGTTCGAAGTTGGTTCTTTGTGGTATTCTCTGTTTGCAAATAACGTAGAATTGAAATATTCTGTCTAGTCTTTTCAAGTAGTGAAGGATAGGTAGTGCGGACCTTTGTCCCCCGTTGTAATCTGTCATGCCTATCTTCTCCCCACTGATTGGTAGTTGGTTCAGCCCGGACCGCTTATTAGAGATGAACCATCCGGATCTATGACAGAATTTCGACAGACATAATTTCGACCTACACAAATATCGGCGTAATTATATCGATAGCAAAAATATCGACGCCCTATGTACAACATGGTAAGTACCAAAATATCGAAAAAATAATATCGATGTTAAAAATATCGTTGTTAAATATATCGATTTTTTAAAATTTAAAATAACATAAAAAAAACTGTAAATAATACTTATTAATTACTTAAACATATTTAAATATATGTAATAATTGTTAAAAAAAATAATAATGCATATTTAATAAAAAAATAAAATGATAAATCATATATTATATATAATTACTTAACAATAATTACTATTCCCACTCCAGTGGGTGCAACAGTAGAGAAAACTGACCCTGAACACTAAAAATACCCCTTTACCCAAAAACCTAAAACTGACCCTGAACCCTAAAAATACCCCTTTACCCATAAACTGAAAACTGACCCTGAACCCTAAAAATACCCCTTTACCCAAAAACTGAAAACTGACCCTGAACCCTAAAAATACCCCTTTACCCAAAAACTGAAAACTGACCCTGAACCCTAAAAATACCCCTTTACCCAAAAACTGAAAACTGACCCTGAACCCTAAAAATACCCCTTTACCCAAAAACTGAAAACTGACCCTGAACCCAAAAAATACCCCTTTACCCAAAAACTGAAAACCGACCCTGAACCCTAAAAATACCCCTTTACCCAAAAACTGAAAACTGACCCTGAACCCTAAAAATACCCCTTTACCCAAAAACTGAAAACTGACCCTGAACCCTAAAAATACCCCTTTACCCAAAAACTGAAAACTGACCCTGAACCCTAAAAATACCCCTTTACCCAAAAACTGAAAACTGACCCTGAACCCTAAAAATACCCCTTTACCCAAAAACTGAAAACTGACCCTGAACCCTAAAAATACCCCTTTACCCAAAATTAATTAATATTACAAATAAATTACTTCCCACCCTATTCCCCTATAAACCCACAACCCGCTGTGGTAGTAAAACATATAATTTAGTTAAAAATATACATAAATTATCAATTAATTAATCAATTAATCAATTAAAATAAATCATTGCCAATTAATATTTAATTGCAAAATAAATTAATCATTGAAAAATAATTATTTAATTACAAATAAATTACTTCCCACCCTATTCCCCTATAAACCCACAACCCGCTGTGGTAGTAAAACATATTATTTACTTTTATATATTTTTAAATTATAAAAACATATTAAACACATATTATAACAATTAATTGAAATACTTAACTAACATTTCTAACACATATTAGTAAATCGAAATTACTTACATCGATATATATGCTATCGATATTAGTAATTTCGATATTACTTACCTTAGGGTCGATATTCTGGCCATCGATATTATGGACATCGATATTCTGTCCCATCGATATTAGCAACTCGATATAAGTGTAGGTCGAAATTAAAAACTCGATATTTTGACTGTTTACCGAACCATCCAGCTCCACTGGAAGGTACCCCTAATAAGGACATGTTCATGAAGCATGGATTAATCGCCATAGCCTATAGCAAACTATGGCATAAATATACAAGAAAGGATCAGGAAAGTCAGTGGCCACTGATAGGATCCTTCGATGAAGATAAAATAAACGCGCTGGAAACAGCCCTTCGTAACAATAAGACAACGCCCACTATGCTTGATAGTCTCGGCATGTGGCGCAAAGAAGCAGAACAACGTAAAAAGAGAAACAAAGTCAGATTAGAAAAAGAACTACGGAAAGCAGCTCACCTAGCTGCCAGAAAATTAGAGGAAGAGATTAAGGAAAGAGAGGAAGCTAGGCAAAAGCAAGAATCCAAAACATCTAGCCAGTGTCCAGTCAGAACACCCTCTACACTCTACCCCGAGTTACCCTCGAAGCAGCGAACGAACGATGACCTATTACTAGGTCCTCCAATCATCTATATGCCCCCTCCATATGCCCCTTCCCAACCCATAGTACAGCACCCGCAGCCCGCAAACCCGAGTGAGAACGGTACCAGGGCCTCGATCCTCACGGCCTCCGCGCCGGCTGAGCCTCTTGCACCTGATGCAACACAGACAGCAAACTCAGAAAACCCCGAGGCCCGGAAGAAAGATCCCGCTAGAGTGAGCAGGTTGAGCAAGGATGAACGGGCGGGGATTGACAAGATAGTAAGGACACTAGTGGAACGAAAGGAGAGCGAAGAATATGTAACGGATATGTACAATTCATATGCCGATAGCCACAGACGACACTTTGTCGCACGATTTTGTTACCATATCCTAAATGCTTATAAGGATCGATACCAAGACAAAGGTCCCGAGAATCTAACAACTTTGTATAGAAAAGTTGACATTGGGGATGAAGGCGAGTGTGACGTGACGGACCTCTTCACGCGTACGCTTGAAGTTTTCCGCGACCTCACCGAACAGAGGTTAGAAGCCAAACCCACAACCCCTGTAGCGACCGAACCTCGAACAGAACAAGCCAGTGCAATGATGCCTATAAGGGAGGCCGCTCCCTACTGGGTTCCCCCACGAGGTCAGGGAACACACGATGATGTCAACCATCAAGATGCAAGGGGAAGGGTAGTGTATAACTGGGTCTACCAACCATGGGCGTCCGCAGGGGGGGGCAAGGAGGGGCGCTTGCCCCCCCCCCCCCCTGGAGCAACCCTCCTTGCTCCCCCTGCGGACGCCCATGAAAACCATGACTTCAAGACGGGGTTCTCACTCTCTTTCCTCTCCTTTCTTTTATTTGCTTCCTTCTGAAATGGATCCAAAAAGGAGACGCTTTTGCTGGAAATGTTGCATTTTAATTCCAAAGTGCAGCATTGGGAATAAAAGGCTCAAAATATGAAAAATAGATAAATAACTAAATAAAGTAAGACAGAGTCGTAGCAAACTGGCAAAACTGATTTTATTCACACTGAAACACATTAGCACCACTTTTACAGAGTTTGCTAGTGAAGCGCTATTTTTGTTTTCTTGTCTTTGTTTTCCCTGGACTTGGAACTAGTGCACCAATCCTGGAGGTACTGCAATGTGTGGATCGGAAAACAAAATGTGTGCTGCGGCTCTGCGTCCATGGATGTGGTCTTTTTACCATACTGCTTACGTTTTGAAAGGATTTAAGCAATGGCCATTGAAATGGGTCCATTCAGGGCCCTGTAGTCGTGTCCTTAACTTTTCAGGCAAAAGCACTCACTGATTTCTGAATAGTGAGTGTAAAAGCATTAAGGTAACCATGTTGTTCCTGCTTACATTTCCAATGGTTTGCTAAATTTTGCATTCCCTATAAGTGTTTGTTTTTTACAGGATGTTACTTTTTTTTTTTTGTAGGCCGCATATTGCTCATGTCTAGTGCGTAATTTAAATTGAGCTGCATCCAGGTGTTTATAGCGGGTAACAATTGGGTTGTAGTTGAAGAAAGTGGGAGTTTTTCTCAGTGGGGCAGTACGGTGTTCAGTGGGGGAGAGGATGAGGCACTATGGTCAGAGCTGCTGACTTTGGAACTGGGAACCAGGTTCAGCCTTAATAATCAGTCCACCAGACCACTCTCCTGCGAGAGCACAATCACATGCTAGACCTTAGAAGGCTTCGCAACACCTTAGAAGTCCTGGTGTCTTTCGCACAAGCAGGTGGACCCTAGCATGACAAGTGTAGGTTAACCTTCAAGGCTTGTCCACCCCTATCCATACTGAAGTTCACCTCCAGTCTTGCGGGCAGGCCTATGAAGCAGCACACCCTTGAACAACAGTCACTGAGGGCACAGGACCCTTGAGAAGGGCCAGCTCTAGGGGGGTGCAACCAGTGTGACCGCACCGGATACTGACTTTAGGTGGAGGCATCATGTTTGCAAGTATATTATGGTTTTAAAAACGCTTGCTGCCTCCTTCCTGCTCTCCAGAACTTTTCGGCAACAATAAAAATGTCATGATGACTCTGGTGATTAATGTTCTTCCTAGAGAGAGATCAGAATTTTGTCTAGTGGAGTTTTGACTCATGGAAGCTAGCTCAGAGGGTTAATGTACCGGCTGCAAAGAACATGCGCCATGCAGATCACAAAGTGCAAATAATGTAAATAGGTCAGTGGACTACTGCTTTTGTCAGAGAGATCCTTTTGTTACTTGCAGTTTATACGGTAAAATCCTAACTTAGAACAGTGAGCTATTAACTGTCATCTAAGAGCTGCATACAAACTGCAAGGTATAAATTAGAGCATTGTGTCCCCCCCCACCAGTCTTTGATTATCCTAATGTCCCACAAAAGTGTTCTTTTGGACAGAAAGCAATTCTGATTATTAAGGAGAACCCCCAACCATGGTATCACATTTTAAATTCCGGGTATTGTGTTTCTCCAGTCCAATCACTATAAAACTATACCAGCTACTAGTATGGTTGTCATGTGACTCCTACACCTTGTAGTCCTTAGTCTTATGTAACATTTTCTATACTGTGATTTACACACATATTGATTGTCTCTGTGTAATGTGTGTGATGTAAAGTGCTCTGACACCCTACAATGGTATAAGTGGTGCTGTAAATCAAATTAAATGCATCTGAGAAAGAGTGGTTATGGAGACTTGGGGTGCACAGTTAATGGGTGGTAGTGAGGGAATCCATGGCAGAGGTGGTCATTGGGGGGCACTAACAAACATTAATGCACAGGACACCACCAGTGCTATGGCTGGCCCTGCCCTTGAGGCCAGTCTGCCTCACCGATAGGTACCTCCATTGGCCTTGTTTCAGCAGCAGTAGCTGCAACTCACCAGGGATTGGCAATGCAGGATTTGCACGCACACCAAACTAAGTTTGCAAACTTCATAGTCTCCCTGCTTCATTCACATGCCCATTTAACATGTGCTGCCTGCTGTGGGGCCACTGGAACTAATTATGTAGCAAAGGATGACAAAATTATGCCGTAGTGTTGACTAAATTATGCATTAAAAAAAAGGCTGCAGCGTATTGCAGTATATTTTCAGATATTTTATTATTTTGACGTGTGTACACATGCTAACAGTCTCTGGAAAGATTTTGCCTTATTAGTACCAGTGTAACATATAAACGTAGCAGTGAGAAAGGTGACCAGTCAACCTTTACAATAGGCCATCCACTCCGCAGCAACACACGTCACATTTTATATTAACTTTTGATATGTTTGAGCTACAAACAATTTATTAGTTTAAATGGTCAGATCATGCAGCAGATCTTGCATTATGAGGCAATTATGGCAGAGCCATAATTTTAGAGAAAACATTTGCAAACTATGATATTTTGCCATTCATGTTTGAACTGCTGTTGTGGGAAAAGGGAGAAGTGCTGATGACAGAAACTCCATGGCTCGGAGACAAATGGCTTGTGTTTCCACATATTATCGTATTTGGTACATTCTGTGATTATTAGAAGCATATCCCACTTTGTGAATATATTTTAATGTCAATAATTTATTATAACCTTAAATAATCATGTGTATCCATTGGTTGATTAAACTGGGCAGTGAAATGCCAAACAAATACTAAAAATTGGGATGTCTGCGCATTCTGGCCACACCTCTGGCTCCACCCACAGATCCAATCCTTGGGTCATTCCCGCCCTCTGATTCTCCGCCCACTGTTCCCCTACTTTTTTTCCCCACTTCGACCACTGTGTAAGACTCAGCATCCCTGGACCTGTGATGTGCCGCCGCTGCGGGCACCGCATGTGCCACACATTTATGGTGCTGGGCTTCTGCATAAGGGAGCTGGCCATTATTGTATCCCTAAACGTGCGCACGTTGTCAGTTTGACATTGACTACACGTAGAGGGACTCTAAGTTTCTTTTAAAAAATATAGCTAACATTTGGACCTATACATTTTATTTTGTATAAATTAATTGAATGTGTGTAAAATTTAGCAATGCCCAGGGAATTCTAGTAAAGGGAGCACCCATTGGTGAATCACTAGCGTGTGTGATTGCTGCATTATTTATTACTAACTTTGACTTAGTGCTTTAACTTTGGATAAAAGTTATCATGAATTCTAGCACCAAGAAGCCAATATTGGTGAATATGTGTGCCACAAATAATCCCTAACATACACTGTGCATACAGTATATTTAATCTGGTGCTTTAATCATAGGCTGTTTTAAAGGATTCTGATAAAAATCGAATCGTGCTGAAGACAGCCTTGATTAGTGTTGGATCGAGGACCCAGAAGTCTGCACACCTAGCAGACAAAGATAAAGCATCTTATCAGAAAGTTTAGCGTTTTCCCTACAGGTGGTGTTTGTTGGCCTGTGGCAGGGTCAGTCACATATCCTGGATTCCTGGCATTTAATTGAGTCTATTCTAGTTCTGCGCCCCAGTGTTTCTTGTGCCCCACCTGGCACACATCATGTCGGAGGATGGTGATGACGTTAAAATTTTGCCCCCCCCCTGGAAAAATGTCTGCGGACGCCCATGCTACCAACCATGGGAGCGGCAAGATATTCTGACGTTCCGAAAATCCCTGCCCGATTTACGGAAAAACCCCACTGCCTTCTATACTGAACTAGGCACAGCCTTAGGTTCAACGATTATGACCCTAGCTGACATCGACTTGTTTTTCGGGTTATGTCTGCCAGCTGATGTGTGGAAGCAAATCCGGAAAGTCAACCACCTTGAGCTGTTCGGACATACCTGGTCACAACTCGATGGCATAGATAGACAATGAGAGCCTGGACAGAAACCTTTGAAATCCATTTTAGAACTCCCAGACAAAATTGTTCAGAAACTGAAAACCCCGATCCCTGAAAAGAAGGTGGACTGGTCGATAGTGACGGCCTGCCGCCAGAAACCCCAGGAAGACATGTCAGAATACTTCTCCCGGTTCGAAACAGTGTTCTCCGATTACAACGGCCAGGACATGACCACTGCAACCGGACACCATCTGTTTGTCCAGAACTATGTCAAAGGTCTGTCGCAGGAAGTCTCTCAGAAACTGCAGGCGAGTGAAAGTAGTTGGGCAGCCTCCAAACCTGCGGCTATCCTCCAGATGGCTCAGTATTATGAGAATCAGAAAAATGAAAACGATAGAGCGACTGAGAAAAAGAAAAAGGACTTAAAAGAGAGGGTGATGATCGCACAGTTGCAAGGGGTGACTATAGGGCGAGAACAATACAAGGGAACTTACCAGTCGAATGCTCCTAGAAACCCACCCCTTAAAGACCGTACACCTGCACCCTATGTTGGACGTAAAGATATTGGTGAGGACCAGTGTGCATTTTGCAAGGGATTCGGCCATTGGAAATCCCAGTGTCCGGTCCTGCTGGAGATGAATAAGAATAGGGACCCAAGAGACGTAGCGGGTGGACCAAGAAATAGAGGACAGGGACGAGGATCCACGAATGATACAAATAACGACAGACCAGGCAGACCGAACACATTTGACCGTCCCCGACAGAATCAGTACCAACAGTCTGACTGCGACGACACCCACGACTTCGCATAGGACTGCCTAGGGCAAGGGAGGAATCCAGTCGAGCTCTATGTTGACCAGCAGGGTCCTTATGTCACCGCTAAGGTCCTGGGTACGAAGTCTCCATTCCTGGCAGACACTGGCGCAACACGTAGCGCGTTATCTAAATGACTGATTCCAAGGGCACCCTTGTCTGGCTCACTTGTAACATCAATAGGTTTCGATGGAACGCCCTCTACTAACCCCTTGTCCACACCAATCTCCTTTGACCCAGAAAATAACATCACTGACACAACGTTCTTGCTTTCATCCAACACCGCTGATGCCATTATGGGACTTGATTTGCTGAAACATTTCCGAGCTACTATTAGGTGTTCGCAAGATGGAGTTCGGGTCTTTCTGTACGATAACCCGGCTCTGCTCAGACTTTGTCCTTCCAGACGCATGTTTTCCATCTCCGACGCTGATTCGTAGCTACTTGACACTCTGCCTCCATATCTGTGGGCCAAGACTGACTCAGACGTAGGACGCATGATGATCGACCCAGTGCACATAACTGTTCGACAGGACGCAATGCTCCCAAAACTTCCACAATATCGGATATCGCCCGAGGGCGAGAAGGCATTGGTAAAGATTATTCAATCTCTGATAGATGCAGGAGTGGTAGAGGAAGTAGTTAGCAATGTTTGCAACAGCCCTATCCTACCCATCATAAAGAAGCAAGGAGAGGGAGATGAGAAAGCGTACCACTTCATCATCGACCTACGAGAAGTCAACAAGGTAGTTGTACCTCAGTACCCCGTGGTCTCTGACATCACCACTATTCTGACTCTGATTCCTTCCACTGCCACCACCTTCACTGTCATTGATCTAAAGAACGCCTTCTTCTCTATCCCCATCCACCCAGATAGCCGATACCTCTTTGGCTTCACCCTAAAAGCCCGCTCGTATAGATTCTGTCGAGCACCCCAAGGCTACACTGAAAGCCCTAGCATCTACAGCCAGGCCCTCAAGAGACAACTGGATGCAGTCCGGTTACCCGATGGAGTGGTATTGATACAGTACGTCGATGATATCCTTTTGGCGGCCGATACCACTCCACTTGCAGTCACAGCCACCATCCAACTCCTGCACTTCCTTGCGGAAAATGGCCACAAGGTCTCCAAGAAGAAGTTGCAATTCTGCCAACCCCAGGTCACTTATCTAGGCCACCTCTTGTCAAAAGACAGAAGGAAACTTACTCCTGACCGAATCCAGACTATTCTAGAGACCCCTGTCCCTAAGACCCAGAAACAAGTCCGCTCCCTGCTATGCCTCACTTCCTTCTGCCGACAGTGGTTGCCAAATTTCAGTCTCATTGTGAAACCACTGCTTTCTCTGCTGGCTAAAGATGTCCCATTCCCACTCCATTGGACCCCTGAGTGCCAATCCTCCTTCATAGAACTACGAGATGCCCTCTGCTCGGCCCCTGTCCTAGGAACCCCCGACTACACGAAACCTTTCTCCCTCTACACTCACGAAAGGGAGGGATGCGCTTTGTCTGTCTTGACCCAGTCCATTGGCCCAAAGCAACGCCCATGCGCTTACTTCTCTGCCACTCTTGACCCCGTAGCCAGAGCTTTGCCTGCCTGCCTTCGAGCTGTAGCTGCCGCTGCTATTTCTATCCGACAAAGTGAGGGGATCGTGCTCTCGAACTCCCTCACAGTGTTAGAGCCCCATGCGGTTGACACCCTCCTGAACCAGACTAAGACGCAACACCTGACTAGTGCACGACTGACTGGGTACGAACTGACTCTGCTTGCACCCCACATCACCTTGAAAAGATGCACCACACTGAATCCGGCAACTTTGTTACCCCTACCAGAAAACGATCCCGATGTGTCCCCTGTACATGACTGTGTGACCCTCACGGACGAACAGACTAGGAGTAGGGTTGACCTCAGAGACACAGCCTTCCCAGACCCTGACGGAGAGCTGTGGGTGGACGGTTCTTGCATCAAACTCCCCGATGGCACCACCTCAGCTGCTTATGCTGTTACCACAGCCCGAACCGTAGTAGAGACAGCCCGCATCACGCAACGATCTGCACAGGCAGCAGAACTAATTGCCCTCACACGAGCATCATTCCTGGGCGGCAGGAACCACCGCAAACATTTACACCGACAGCCAGTACGCCTTCGGGGTGGTTCACCATTTTGAGCTCCTATGGAAGGAGAGGGGATTCCTGACCTCCCACGGCACCCCCATCTTACACGGAGATCTAGTCTCCGCCCTAACCGAAGCAGTCCTTCTTCCCAAACAACTTGCAGTAATAAAATGCCAAGCACACAAAAAGGTGACGGACATCATTGGGCAGGGGAATGCACTGGCCGACATCACTGCCCGGACCACAGCAGAGAATAGGACAACAACACGCATGTACGTGACCAGGTCAAACGCAGAGAAACGGACAGACGCTAGGGAAACTATTAGGGACATCCAAATGGCCAGCTCACAACACAAATTGACTGAATGGGCACGGGTGGGACTGAAAGATGATGAAGGCTGCTAGCGGACAATAGACACGAACAAATGGTTGATACCCGATTCATACCTGATCCCCATACTGACCATGGCACACTCTCCCGCACACATAGGACCTGCCCCTATGACCGAGCTTGTCTCCAAAGTTTGGCACAATGATAAAATCACAGACTCCGCCAAACGTCTGGTCCAACAATGTCTGATATGTCTGCAACACAACCCTGGGAAAGGAACTGTAGTACCCCGGGGAGGGTTTGGGGTTCCCAATCATCCATTTGAAGTCCTGCAGATGGACTACATCCAGCTAGAAAGATGCCAAGGTCTGAAGTATGTACTTGTTGTCGTGTGCGCATTTAGCAAATGGGTGGAAGCCTTTCCAACCCGCGACAACACTGCCATTGCCACCGCAAAAGTACTACTGAAAGAATTCTTACCTCGTTACGGCCTTTGTCGAATTTTGTGGAGCGACAATGGTCCCCACTTCGTAGCCGAAGTTATCCAACTCATCTTGAAGGGGTTGGGTGTAAAACAAAAGTTCCACGCAGTCTTCCACCCCCAATCTGCTGGACTAGTTGAGCGACATAATGCCAAACTGAAGCTCAAACTAGCTAAGATAGTGGCTACCACAGGACTGAAATGGCCGGACGCTTTCCCACTGGCATTGCTATCAATCCGTTCCACCCCCACCAAACACCACTTGACACCTTACGAGGTCGTTTTCGGCCGGCCCATGAGCGTTTGGTCTGCACCGAAACCGACTTCCATTCATGACGTTCCGGATGTCCTAATGTCTGATTACTTGTACAAACTGACTAAGACCCTGTCTGCTATCCACCATCAGGTGCTGCATGCCATTCCTGATACTTCCAGGGGTCCCGGACACGCCATCCAACCCGGTGACTATGTGCTGATCCGGAACTTCCAGCGTGCAAAGAGTCTGGAACCCCGGTGGACGGGCCCCTGGCAAGTCTTGATCACCACCCGAACAGCTCTTCGAGTGGAAGGGAAGCGCAACTGGGTGCATGCACACCACTGTAAGAAGATCTCCTCGACCCTGACGAAGACCGAGGACGTGGCCACCCAAGAAGAGCTCCTGACCCTGAACTGTTATCCTGATACAGAGACACTAGAATTGGCAAAATTTCCCGATCCCACTGTGCCATCCAGAGAAGGGTATAACCTGCGACGAAAGGAGGGAGCTTCAGCTAAGCAGACCACTGACTAGGTCCTAATTCTCAGAGCGGTGGCCTAACACTACTAAGGCTGTCAGGAGAGAAGCCAGACGAAGTTTGTGGTTCTGCCCGCTACCGAGCCCCCTTGAAGATGATGGAAGCGCCCGACAAGTAGATGATGGAAGCCCCTGGCACGAAGATGATGGAAGCAACCGGACGTCCGAAGATTCGCTACAGAAACCCGAAGACTGACAAAATCCACAGTTCAAAGACTATTGCGCTTTTTATAGCCCTTCTCTTTGCCTCCTCCTCATGACCACCCTCTGGATTGTGGAAGAAAGCGCACCAGCTCATGAGATATTCCTGACCACTGCACAGCCTACCACAATGAAAGAACATTATCTGATTTCTCTTTCACCCCAACTCCGAGAAAGACGTAAGGAGTTTTGGAACAATTCCTTCGTGCAACTGCTGCACCAGCACAATCTTGCCACCAATGCCACCAACTGCTGGATCTGTGGGTTGCTACCCCACGCCACTGGACATTCTATACCCTTCACCCCTTCACCCTTCTCAGTTCACGGCTCCTGCCTTGCCTGGCTGATCCTCTTGCAAGAAAGCTACAGAGATAATGCCACTTCCAGCAGAACTATGACACATTTCTTTCATGGGGTCTGGCAGAACAAAACGAAGAAAACTGCTGCACACTTTTGCCCCCTGACATCCAACGACTCAATCCACATGGACATCCCCGTCAAAGAACGGGTTGAAATGCAGGTGTTCAACAACCCGACCAGACCCACCTTCTCCTACCTCCGAAAACTAACAGCTGCCACTCTGACTGTGGCCCTATCCGTCATCAACGTCACAGGCCTTATGTGTATCGAAGGGCTTGGGACACAGCTGGTAGGCCACAGCGCTTGCCGCATTACCAAAACTTTGGACTCAACTGATCCACCCTCTTTTGTCACTTCTCCGAATATGTACTTTGTTTGTGGTACAATGGCTTACACCTGGCTCCCAAAGGTGGGGGGACACCTGTTACATTGCCTTCATCCTTCCTCCGACCTATGTAGCTCCAGCGAACCACCAAAGACAAAAACGAGCGAAAGACATTGAACAAGCCGACTCCACCGGAGCACAGTTCCTCGATGCAATGAAGGGACTTGTTCCACTCTGGGGTCCAATGGCGAACAGCCGTGCCATCCGACATTTGACCCAGGCAGTTGAAACGACAATGAACATTTCAGCTGGCATCCTCACGAACAATACTGCTGAGCTTCAGGCGGTCCGCCTGGTGGCTCTTCAGAACCGCCTTGTTCTAGATGTGGTTCTAGCGAATCGTGGAGGAGCATGCCGTATCAGTGGGTCCAGCTGTTGCACCTATATACCGGACAATTCACCCTCAGTGTACAAAGCCATCGAACACCTCCACAGACTTTCCTCAGAAGTTCACCAGGAACAAGAAGAATGGTCGCTTGGTGGTTGGTTCTGGAGTACTGTGAAAAACTGGGGGTGGAGGTTATTTATGATCATACTGATAAGGATTGTTGTGATATGTGGATTCTGCCTGGGCATTCAATGCCTGCTGCCTTTGTGTTCACTAAGTGCAAATTATATCTGCCCTAAGACTATGGACTTCGAAAAATAACGCATGAGAGCATTGTACAATGTCGAGGTTAGGAACATGATGAGGATAGATGTTGATTAGACAAGTTGGCTAGATATGTTGAAAAGGGAGGACTGTTAAAATCTAGCTTGCGACATCAACATTATCGGCGCCATCTTGTCCCTTTTTAGGCTCATTCGTGCGCATAAGTGGCAGCCATTTTGAATGCCATGGCTTCTCTGCCCACTGCCGATAGCCAGCGCGTCTCTCTCTCTCTATCTCCTAACCCCGCAAGCATCCCCCGCACACTGACAGCCCCCGCTCTCATATGCTTGGACCATAAACCCCTCTTCAGCGCGACCTTGCCTCGGAACCACATCCCGTTCCCAGCCAAACACCTCCCTAATTTCCTTTCATGATCCTGTATCCTTTGATAAATCCCTTTCCTCTGTGCCCGATTGTCCTGCTCGTTCCCAGGCCGCCACCTGGCCCGAACAATGCTGTTTATTGCCCCCATACAGTAGGAAGCTTCCCCCATCAAAGGATCCACAACTGATCAAAGCCCCCACCCCATGAGATCCGATCAACCACATGCATTCCGGGAATCAGCAGAATGCCCAGCTGCGTGACAATCATCACCTGTTGTGACCGGGGTGGGGACTTCTACAGTAAATATGTGTGGGAACGGGCTTGAAGCAGGGATTCCGAGGATGTCCTTTCCGTACTTCAAAGTGTTTGTAGGAATGTGTTACTGTAATAAAGATTATAAACCAGTGTATAAGAGGCCAGGCCTCAGAGATGCGGTTAGAGCACCTCGAGAAGATACCCTGTTGTCTGATTTGACGTGTTCTGCTCCGTCGGAATAAACTCCTATTTCCTGCCTTCCAGTCTCCAGCGCCTGCCTCTTTGTTTGATAGATTCGAGTGGTATGAGAGGCGGTTAGCGCCGGGCAACACTGAAAAAGGTTCTTGGTTCGACATCGGCCCTACCCTTTTTCTACAGACTGCTGATTCAAACAAATGAACTTTATCAATGTTGTTCACATGGGATTGCTGGAAAAGAGGACTGTGGCATTTCGCCTCTCACCCCCACCATCAGCTGTTTAGATGCATGCCAACTAAGCCACACCATGGACTAATATATATGAACAAGCACGCATTGGTGGTAGTGGTGGTGTAAATAAATAAATATATATATATAGTCACCTGTGGTTCCTTGTCCAATCGTAGCAAGGTAACGAACATTAAAAGGAGGGTGGGCAGAACTATTGGTGTTGAATCCCGGCAGCTTTCGATACGGTATCCCATGAGATACTATTGGATCGTCTGAGGCAGATTGGATTGGGTGACGCCGTTCTGACTTGGATTGGTTCCTTTCTAAAAGGACGAACTCAGAAGGTTCTTCTCAAACCTTTCGAATCAGAGGGTAAACCCCTCCTCTGTGGCGTGCCTCAAGGCTCTGCGCTGAGCCCCCTGTTTTTTAATGTGTATCTTGCCCCACTGGCTAAGGTGGTGGAGTCCTGGGGGGTCAGATCGATCTCTTATGCTGATGATACTCAGCTTGTGTTTTCCTTTAGGGATCACTCTGACTCCAGTTTTCGCCATTGTCTTGGCAACATATGCTCCTGGATGACCTCTAATCATCTCAGGCTCAACACTGATAAGACGGAGGTCTTATTTTTTAATCAGAAAACTACCCTACCTGCTATTTTGTGATGGCCGACTGTGCTCAATCCTCCTCCTACTCCTGTCCAAACAGCTTGTAATCTGGGCTTTCAATTCGACAACGCTCTTTCCTGTAAAGCCCAAAATCAATAAGGTCACGGCAGCATGCTTCGGGAAATTGCGTATGATTAGAAAGATCTTTCCGTACCTTCCTCTGGATGCCCTTAGAACTGTCATCCACGTCCTGATCACGTCACATTTGGATTATGCCAACAGTCTCTATGCCGGTGCCCCCTTGTACCAAATTGAACGTCTACAGATCGTTCAGAATGCGGCAGCGAGATTGATAGGCAATATCCCCTACCATCAGTCGGTCGCATCCTACCGTATGAAGCGACATTGGCTTCCTATTTCCCGTCGCATTCAGTTCAAGATGCTGACTCTTGCTTTTTGGGCCCTTAATGGGTCGGGCCCGGGATACTTGAGAAAGAGACTTGTACTATCCCAATCGGTCAGATCCTTGCGGTCGAACAACCTACGTCTCTTGATTGTTCCTCGCTTCCACCGCTCCAGAATGGGCGGTAGAGCATTCACTGTAATGACTGCTAAACTCTGGAACAGCCTCCCACTAGATATTAGGTTTATTCCCTCTGAATCTCTCTTTCGTAGTCAATTGAAAACTTGGTTGTTCTCCATCTCTTAAAGTGCTTCTCTTTTCCAAGTCGGCAGTCTACAGCGCCGGGACATCCCCTTTGGGGGTAGCCGTGCGCTTTACAAGCTTCATAAATAATAATAATAATAATAATAATAATAATAATAATAATTAACAAAGACTCATGATCAATAAGACTAGAAGTAGTACAAGAGGACAACCTAAAGGACTGGACTCAATGGCTAGAGCTACTGGTGAATCTGAGTTTTATTTAAAACCTTTTAAATAAAGAGTGGCCAACTGAGCAAGTTTAGCTACTACAGACAGACTAATAGTAGTAGTACAGAGAGTCATCATAGCAGAGGCAGCGATAACAAGAATTTTGAAACAGATAGTACAGATCGAAGGATAATTGTTGGTAAAAAATAGCATTTGGAAACGTAAACAAAAGTTCAGGAAAAATATGGTGCAGTAAAAGTTATGGAATAAGAATTATTAATAAAAAAACAAGAAGACTTACTAGGGCCAGCAGAAGAGCCCTCGTTGGTGTCCTCCTTTTGATGGTGTTCTCCCGCCGACTGCGACCCTGTCTGCCTGGTCCTGTGTGCTGAACCGGAAAGATCCAAGAAGAGTCAAATATTGATGCATATGGTCAAATGGAGGACACATGACATAACTACATTTTTGTATACACCAAATTTTCGGTTGATTGATTGATGCTGAATGATGTTCTGCTGGTGCTAAGCCTATTACCACTCATTGTACAAACTAGGAAAGGTTCTACTAAAGACTGGGGTACTAGCAGCACATGACGTAACAGAGGGGACATCAGGCATACCACAAAAAAATTACAAACTCATACAAAGTAACTAAACCTAAGTATCAATCCACCCCTATCTCTTAGTGACAGGACAAAGTAAGGACTAGAGTCACTATAGCATTTCGTAACTTCATTTCTCTAAAATAAACTCTTACATAATCGCGCTAAGCGAGCGTAAACGCAAAGTTGCAAACAAGAGAGAATAGTAGAGCAGAAGAGCACCTGTGTCATAACAATCACAGAAGACTTTTGAACGTAATTTACCTGTAATGTAAGCAGCAGCATTCTAGCTGGTTGGGGAAAAAAAGATATTTTCTCTATATAACAAAGAACAGAAGAACAGGTACAAAGTAGTAATAATTAGTTACTCACCAAGACCCGGGACCTCCACTCCTAGCAGGTCCAGCAGGTCCTGCTCCCGGTCCAGGATATCGGACCACCGGTGCGTCAGGTGGTTCTGGGTGCGCCGGACCCCAGAGCAGCGGAACACTGCCCGGCGCTTCTTCCCCCACCGCTGCTGATGCTCCCGGAGCCCGTACCCAGACCCAGGCCTGCCACCTGCTGCCAGTGTTAAGGGGAGGTGGCGCTGCACAAAGAAAACAAGTGCAGCCAACTCCACCTCCCCAAATAAGGCCCGTGCCTGCACCCCTTGTAGGTACCGCCTTCCGCAAGGAAGGCGGTCGCAGCTTTGCCTGCGATGAGCCCTGTGGCCCTTTGCCATGGTTCTGGGGTAGGCGGGAAGCGGAAAAGAAAAGGAAAAAATTAAAAAAGTAAGTAATAGGAAATGGAAAAAGCAGGTCATAGAAAAAGAGTGAAAAAGTAGTTAAAAAACACAGATAAGGTAGACCAAAACCAAAAATATAGAAGCAGGAAAATAGTAAGAGAGATAATAAAGAAAATAGATGTAAAAAAGTGTCTAGAAACAAAGGATTGAAAAGATTGAGGGAGGATTGAAAAGGAGGCCCTAGAACCATGCAGTAGAGTGAAAAACAAGATGGTCGCGCCCATTGCGATCGCGTGGGCAAGTTTGCGCAATATTTTTTCCCCGAGCACGCAAAAAGCATCGCGAACATGTAAAAGCATTCCGGAACAGGAAATACATATCGCGAATGGGTGCGAGCATGCACTGCGCGACCCAGAACAGGAAATAAGCATCGCAAGCGGGCAAAACAAGTGAAAAGAAGATGGTCACCCCCATAGGCGACCGCATGGGTAAGTTGGCGAGACTTTTTCAACGCGATCACGCAGAAAATATCGCGAACAGGCGGGAAAAAACTTCTGCGTCTTCGCAATATTTCCACGTGCTCGCAGAGATTTTGGACATTTTCGCGATAGTTTGCGAAAGTGAATTTCACAAATTCCGCCCACCCCTTGTAAGAACGGACTGGGCAATTTTGAGCATTTTAACTGGTGGGAGCTTGGATGGCCAAGATAACTCAGTGCAGCTTTATTATCTTTGCAGATAGAATTCTCGAAGCGGCAGAAAGTTGGTAATGGTGCAAGATACATGTTATGAACTCTGGTAAGGTACGTTTGGCTACATGCAGACTCTGGTAGAAAAAATGTATGGATATCCATGTCTAAAAACTTCTCAACTCTGTTTTTGGTTTCTTTAGAGTGTAATTGAGTCATGCTACATTGATTGCCATGTGAGTAGCAATTAGAATTTCTTTCTTTTTTTCTGTGAGTTGTTCATGAAGTGGTGTAGGGGTCAGGAAGGAGACAGTGATGATTTTCACGTGCACCTTTTTGTTTTTTTGTTTCTATCACTTCTTTTTAACTTTTTGTTTTAAACCATATTAGCATTAGTGTACATTTGTTAAAGATGGGTTAAAATGAAACATGCTTTCATATGTATTTTTATATGAATCATCTTGCACTAACCAGATGCAGTCATGTCTTAGTTAAATGTAGTTCATGTTTATTAAGAAAGTTGTTTCTGTAAATTTTCATGAAGTTCTAAAACAGATTAGGGGCCGATTCGCAGAACTAACTTAAGACAAAATCCTAAACTTACTACTTTTGGTATTCACAGAAGTTAGGACTTTGTCTTAAGTTTGTCTTAAGAAAAACTTAAGACAGACTTAAGACAAAATCCTAACTTAAGTCTGTCTTAAGACACACTTAAGACAAAAATCCTAACTTCTGTGAATACCAAAAGTAGTAAGTTTAGGATTTTGTCTTAAGTTAGTTATGTGATTCGGGCCCTTTGTTACATGTATTTTGTAGATCCAAGGCCCCTGAAGAAGGGCCCGTTCGGCCCAAAATGCATTGGGCACACAAGGAAAAGTTGAAATAATTTTCAGACTGTCGAACCAATTCACATGCTTATTTATATATTGTTTTAGTGGTGAAGTATTTTGAATTCATGTGAACAAAAGTAAAGAGCTGGAGTAGAAGCTTTTAAATATGTTGAGTATATATTTTTTGAGTGTATTACAATAGTCATGTAAAATTATTCAGTTCAAAACTGTTAATTAATATTGTGCATATTGTGTTGGTAACCAACCTTAGCAACAGTACGTAGTGGTCGAGCCGGAATGACTCGAGGTAGGGTGGTCTGATTTGAGGCACGGTTCAGACAATCGTGCCACCACCGCAGCACGATTGGTTAATACGCTTAATAGGTTAGACTTCAGTTAAAAAATCAAAGAAAAATAGGAGTGCGTCTCTGCCTGATTGATTTTTCAACCCTACAAACCGCCCAAATCTTCTCGAACTGGTCAGCTGTCAGTTCTTGGGACAATTTTTCAATTTACATAGCTGCCAAGGTTTCAGATTTCTATGAGTGACAGTTGCATAATTTCAGTGAAAATATGAGTGACATTTCAGGGACTATGAGTGACACTTTCTCACAAGCAACATAAAGATTAGGGAAGCACATAAACACCAGAAAAAACACTAATTTCAGCATGGAGAAACTCTAAGAAGATCTTAAGCGTACTGCAGGAGACCAGAGATTGAAGGGCACTAATCTAGTACTCTGACAGAGACTCGAGAGGGGGTGGCAAGTGGTAACTACTTTAATTACTTAACTCGGTTCTTGGTGATCCGATCTTCATCCAGGAAGCTGCAGCACTGTGTGTCTGGCCTCGGCGATTGAATCTGGAGCAGGCTAAAGGCTGCCTCGTGCCATTCGCGCCCCTCCCATGCAATCATTTTCGGTTTGCCGCCGGTGCTCGGAGAATTCAGGCAGCCAGTCCGAGTCCTCTCCTGACAGCTGCTGCAAACGAACCAGACGTGTGACGGTCGGTCAGAGGTCATCACTTTGACCACACTCCACAATGCAGTATCCCGATCGGCCTCCCCAATACTGAGCTGTGTGCGGTGGTCTGGCCTGTGATAGCACTACACTCAGCACTGCCACACTCCTCGTCCCCCCGCTTGGTCGCAGTTTAGTTTGCGCCACCGCCCGCGATCCCCAATGCCTCTCTTCTTGCACGGCGGGCGGCCATGAGTCAATACCTAAGTGTCTGTGTGTCCTGGCACTGTCGTGTCGCCGCGCCGCCGGCGTGAAATTTACTCGGGGTCATCAATTTACATCATCTGCATTTGACGTAGCCTATGCTGACCAAAACGAATATTAGATGTGTAAGCCAGGCTCACCTGGGATAGCATCTCGAAAATCCGAAACTGACAGTGTTTCTCATGCCCTGCTTCCAGTAACACCCAGACTCTGTCCTGGCGGCCGCTGCTACCCGGGTGGGTCGCTCACTCCTCGAGTCGGTCACTCTCAGGTCTGGCATTGTTGAATTTAGCTGGTTAAGTAAAACGATTGAGTGATAGCGCTTGGCATCGCCAGTGCGGAGCTGCTTGCAGCAGACAGCGCAACGCTGCAAGCGCCATATTTGAATATATTTGCGGAGCCGCGCCGAATCCTAGGCAGATGGCACTTTCGTTTACAAACTTCCCAGACTGGCTATGGCAGCAGGATGTGACGTCCCTCACGCGCCGTTCTTAAGCACACAACCTGATTGGCCAACTTCTCCGCGGGGATTCAGGAAGGTGACACATTGTATCAGTGTGAGTCACCCTGTGAGCAGCCTTTATTTAGCTCAATTTAAGCCTGTGAGAGCAGTGGGGACACGGCGCGCTGCCACACTAAACAGTTGTAACAGCCACCCAGCACTTCAGTGTCCGCTATGAGACACATGCCTTATGCGTGACAACGCATTTCAGTGCGGTGATGCGGAACACACTGAAATGCGTTAGCATCACACATGATGCGTGATACTTGGCAGGCCTGGCTTTATGCACATTTTAAGATTTTTTTTATTTCCTAATGCTAAAAACAAAAGTTTCGACCACCACTAATTATAGATAGGACTCAACATGAATTTTGTTTTTTTGCCAAGAAGGCGAAATCAGCTCCGTGAATAAGGTGCCCTTCAGATCAATGCACCAAGCAGTTGCTTGAAGATGCTATTTGAAAGTTCAGTTTAATCTGAGGCACCTAAGGCTTAAGAAAGTCAAGGAGATGTGAAAAGTATGGGAAACACAATACAATGTTTAGAAAAAGCCAATGTCCTGAGGAATTTATTTATGATGTTTGAAAAAATCGCATGTGTGAGCCCTGAGGAACCTGCATTTAGGAGTGCCGAAAAGTCTCAGCTACCGATGATATAAATGAAGCGCGGTTGACAAGAATCTGAATTAAAACATAGATCTCCCAAGTGGAAGAAGCAATAAATTGAAAAGTAGAGTAACTCTTTTCTTTGAACACATTTGCTATAGGTATGTCCCTCCTCCATTTATACGGGACATCCAAGAACTTGCTCACAAGTAGGAACATGACTTCCTGTCTACTCACTGTGAAGGTGAGTGAGCGCCCTATGCGTTCTTGGGAGCGCAGACTTACCAAAGCCCCATAGAGTGTAAAACCACCTGGAACCTGTCTGATGACAATGCAGCCTCACTATGAATCAGTGTCATGGAGAAAGGTATGTGATCTGCATAATGAATTATACATGTTCCAGAGGCAGTGGGTATGTGAAAGTAAATGTAATGACTTTCCTGCAGCCAGAGAGGTGAACTGGGCCATACCACCTCTGAATTAGGGGTACAAGTGTAATAAACACTTGAATATGTTACACGTCAGACTTGTGAATGAATGAATGAATAAAATATTTAATAAAGCGCACGGTGGCCAAGCGGCTTCCTGGCGCTAGGGGCCTGATCAAGAACTCAGCGGGGGGACCCAGGGAGTTTAAGAGGGGAATGCCTGAAGAAAAAGGAAGGTTTTAAGGGCTTTGCAAAAGTGAGTGTAAATGGGGATGGAGCGGATAGCGAGAGGAAGGCTGTTCCAGAACTGGGGGGCAAGGACTGAGAATCGGGTGCCTCCCGTTCTGGATTTGCGGAAGCGAGGGATGTGAAGAAGTGAAAGAGAGGAAGAGCGAAGGGTGCGAACAGGGGCATGAGAAGAGACAAGAGTGTTAATGAACAGGGGCGCAGATCGGAAGTGAGCTAGGAATGCTAGACAGGCCAGTTTGAAAAAGGATCTGAAACGAACAGGGAGCCAATGGAGTGATTTGAGAACCGGGGTGATATGAGAAGATTTGGGGAGTGAGAGGATGAGGCGAGCAGCTTGATTTTGAATGGCCTGTAGGCGGCGGGATTCGTAAGCAGGTATGCCCACGTACAGGCCATTCCCGTAGTCAAGGCGGGAGATGACAAGAGCCATGACTATGGATTTGAGTGCATCGGAAGAAAAAAAACGTGAGATTTTCCGGATTAAACGGAGGACACAGTAGAGCTAATCTGACAGTGCATGGATAAGTCATGACTGACTTTGATACCGAGAGTGCGGACAGAGGAAGAGGGGACCGGGGGGGGGGCCAAAAGAAAGGGGCCAATGTGCGGGGGTCCAGGGGTTGGAGGGGCCACCAGTGAGAACAAGTTCCGTCTTATCTGGATTGAGCTTCAGTTGGTTAGCGCACATCCAGTCAGAAATGAAGACTAAGGTGGAACAGAACTTGAGAAGAGAATCAGGGGTAGAAGAAAGATCAAAAACGAGCTGAAGGTCATCTGCGTAGTTATATACAGAGACCCCCAGCTCAAGAAGAGAAGTGATGAGGGGGTGAATGTAAAGATTGAAAAGGAGGGGAGAGAGAGAAGAGCCTTGGGGGACACCACAAGTGACAGGGCGGGGAGGTGCAGAGAAACCGGGGAGATGAACTGCCTGGGACCTATCCTGAAGGAAGGACGCCAGTCAGGAAAAGGCCACGCCCCGAATGCCCGCTGCGCTGACACGGTCGAGAAGGATGGCGTGGTCAACCGTGTCAAACGCAGCGGACAAGTCGAGAAGGACCAAAGCTTGGGGGAGATTAGGATCGGCCTTCCCCTTAAGCTCATCCAGGACCGCGAGGACCACCATCTCCGTGGAGTGGCCCGGGCGGAAGCCTGCCTGGTGGGATGCAAGGAGGCCATTCTCCTCAATATAAGAGGAGAGGCAGGAGGTGACATGAGCTTCGAGGATCTTGCCGAGGTAGGGGAGAAGAGAGATGGGACGGAAATTAGAAGGAAGGGAGGGATCTAGACCAGTTTTCTTTAGAATAGGGAGGACTATGGCAGATTTGAAAGAAGAGGGGACAGATCCGAGAGCCAAAGAGGAGTTGAGGAGGGCAAGAGGAGGCGCAGAGCAGTTGGTGAAAAGGGTTTTAAGAATGCGTGCTGGCGCACAATCCAAGGGGGAGCCAGACTTGATTTTGACCAGAAGTTTTAGAAATAGTTCAGTGGAGAGAAGAGGGAAAGAGGAAAAGGAAGAGAGAGGACAGGTGGGAGGACAGATGGGACGGGATTGAGGCACTGTAGGAATATTGGCTTTGATCTTTACGATCTTGTCGATAAAGAAATCGTTAAGTGAGGAACAGAGGGACTGAGAGGGAACCAGGTTAGGGGTAGAGCGATCAGAGGTGGCAAGATTGTGGACCAGAGAGAAAATTTCACGGGGTTTGTTAGCCGCGAGAGCTATTCTCTCAGAGAAATAGGCGGTTTTGGCCGCCAGGATCGCTTTTTTATATTCAGTAAGGAGTGATTTGTATTTGGCGCGCAATAAAGGACAATAGTTCCGTCTCCAGTGACGTTCCGACCGCCTAAGGTCGAGTTTGAGAGTTTTGAGTTCTGGAGAGAACCATTTATGCGCGTCTTGTGTCAGTCAGTCAGTCAAAATACTTTATTGCGATAAATCAATATCATAAAAAGACAATGGTACAAAACAACACTAACATTGAATACATTATTTACACATAATATTAATAAAAAAACAATTACGAAGGTGTTCTCAGAACTTTCATGACTTAAAAATCACAATAAATAGAATAAAAATATACTAAAATTATTTGCCCTAGATATCAATTTTACAGTAAAAACATCCTTGGAAAATATAACCCTGAACATTTATGTTCCAATAGTCATCCTCCTATTCTTAATTCTCACAGCACTCACTAAAAAGCTAGCAACATGAAAAATGGTCCGGGGGGTCTTTAGTAATTGCAAGTACAAGAGAGCGGGCTTGACTTGCAGAAACCCCGCCTCCCTAAGTATGGGGACCAGAAATTTCATTCTAGGTATCGTGAAATGCCCACAGAACATCAGGAAATGCAATGTGTTCTGAGTGGAAAAGTTGTCGCAGGAACACGGCAGTGCGTTATTGGGAGTGCTCCAATTTGGAAAATAACCAAGATTCAGGTGGATCAAATTAAAACGAAAGCGAGTTAAAAGAAACCTGCGGGACACCAGGGTAAGATACATTTCTGGGCCGTGTGAACTAGCAACAATTAGATTAGCCCTTACAATGGTTTTTCTGAGCTCTCTTTCCTCTCTTTCCAAAGACATCAGCTCTACCATAGCTCCCTTAATTTGTGTGATGTCCCTGGAAGTTATTATTTCTGGGGAGGAGAAAAGCTCCGGTCTCCCTAATTTAAAAAAGGTATTTTTAATGTATGTCAACCACTGAATCTTACAGGAATTTCTTAATGAGAGACAATCTTTCATGATAATATGGTTCAATGAGATTTCCTGGTTCAACCAGGTCTTCATCCAACATATTACGGGAGCCATTCTTATTGTGTCAGAAATAAACCCTACCCCCAATTCAGAATGAATAGTGTATGAGGGAGTGGACTGTGGGACAGAGAGAACTGATCTCAGAAATGTGTTTTCTGTCACCTGTAGACAATCCAAAACACTATAGCCCCATATTGAGCTACCGTAAGTCGCAGTTGCAATGCATTTTGCTTTGTATATTTTCATCAATGCAGCTATAGGTCTTGCCCCCAATTTCTTTGCGAATCCCTGAAGTGCAGAAGTAGTTCTAGCAAGGGAGATATTTCTGTTTTTTGAGTTGCGGGCCCCAATTCCCCCTCTCATCAAAGGTAATCCCAAGATAGGGGAACGTGGGCACTCTACACAATTCTTCCTCGCAGCAATAGAAGGTTTTTGATAGTTTCTTCCTGTTGCTCCTCCCTATGATCATAATTTGCGACTTCTTTGCATTTATTTTAAGATCAAGGGAGCCCATAAAGGTTCCGAAAGCATCTAACAGCCGTTGAAGTTAAAACCCCCGTCCGTGAGAGAAGGACAGCATCGTCAGACTTGTGGGTTTCCTCAAGTCCAGGCTAGGGCCAGGTGGGCTGTGGAAAGAAGTTCAGGCTGAATGGGCTGGGGTCAGGGGTATGTTTTACTACCAGTGGTCCCATGAGACCCTCATAAAGAGCACCTTCACACACCCCAAAGGAATCATTTTGGTTGGCGGCTGAGAGAGTTGAATTACCAGATTGTGTTGTCACTGACGGAGGGAGCGGAAAGAGAAGCAGGGGACAGGTTTCAGAAATCTATGAGCTCCATTTCCATCTGGATGGCATCTAATTGCTTAAAGCTCAATTCAGCAAAAACGTAGGTGATAAAGTTTGGCAACAATCACCGGGTATGGGCACCGGACTGGTGGTTTGAAGGGTTGAGATCCTGCCCTATACCCACTAGGAAAGCCAAGAATCTGGGAGTCCTATTGGACAACAAACTCACCATGGGGGACCAAGTGAACCAGGTAACTTCTGCCTGTTTTATGGTCCTCAGGATAATCAAAAAAATCAAGCTCTTTCTCTCAGCCAGCAACCTTAGGATGGTTGTTATGGCTCTGATTTTGTCCCGCCTGGACTATTGCAACAGCCTCTATCTTAATTTACAGAAACAACACATGTACAAGTTGCAATTGGTCCAGAATGCTTCAGTCAGACTGCTGTCGGACACTGCTAGGTTTGGCTTGGTTAGAGGAGAGCTGAGGAAATTACATTGGCTTCCAATCCCATTTAGATCAGGGTTTAAGGCCCTTTGTGTGGTATTTAAGGCAGTGAACGAGATTGGCCCGGAGTTTCTTAAACATAGGCTCACTTGGTATGTCCCCAACAGAACCCTGCGTTCTTCCGGGTCTAAACTTGTTCGAACTCCTATGTTTAAAAAAACTAACTGGGGAGGCCGAAGTTTCTTTCACTGCGCCTCCAAAGCATGGAACGAGCTTCCGTTCCACCTCAGAAATGCCCCGGATCTTATCTACTTTCGGAAGGGTTTCAAAACCTTTTTTTTCTCTGAATAATCAGCTCACTGTTTTCCCCAGGTAACGAGGATCCAACGCCAGGACACCCTAGGGGAGCAGCGCGCTTTACAAGTTCTAATAACATAACATAACACCTTTCTGACAATAGAGGGCCGCAATTACAATTCCCTGTGTCACTGGAATGTCACTTTTAATGACGCTCTGGTGGTGCACATTGCAGTGCCATATCTACAAGGCCATGTAAAGCCATCCTGCGTGGCTTTTCAAGGCCTTGTATATGTGGTGTGAGGCAATGCAGCACAAGCGGAGAGGATGTGACCTAACGGCCAGGGAGATCGACCTCGTAGCTGGAGAACCGTGCTCGAGTCTCGGCAGGGACACTCGACATCCTGTGATTCTGGGCATATCACGTAATCTCCCCCTGCCTAAAAAAATGAATGTGTCCGTTTGTAACGCAACTGGGGCTCATGTAAAGCACTCTGATACCTTTGGGTCTAGTTTGAGCTACATAAAATTCAACAAAATAACAAAAGTTGCAGCGTTGCCTCACACTGTGATAGAGAGGCGTGGCATGGGCATTACGCTGGGTGTTCCCATATAACACCCATGGCATATGGCACATTCCCAGATTTATAATGTTCTGTAAACCTGGGAAAGCGCCAAAATGCTACGTAGGGAAGGCTCAAGGAAGAGAAATAAGTAACTTTATTTCTCCTTGTTTTTTCCTCTTTCTATGTGTGCTGCTTTCAGCAGAACACGTAGAAGCAGAAAATTGACTCCATTGATTGTTTTTGTGCAGGAAGGTGTTCGTTCCTGCACAAAAACAATCATTACCACAACAAGGAGGATGTGGCCTAATGGCCAGATCTGCTAACGAGGTTAGAGTCTCGTCATGGGCTCAGCATCCAGTGATTCGGGGCAATTCACTTATTCTCCCCGAGTCTGATTGTTTTTGTGCAGGAAGGTGTTCGTTCCTGCACAAAAACAATCATTACCACAACGAAGAGGATGTGGCCTAATGGCCAGATCTGCTAACGAGGTTAGAGTCTCGTCATGGGCTCAGCATCCCGTGATTCGGGGCAAATCACTTATTCTCCCCGATTCTGCAAAAAAAAATGAATATGTCCTTGTGTAATGCAACTGGTGCTCATGTAAGCACTCCAATACCTTCGGGTCGGGATCATGATATATATTTCATATATTTCTTTATCCTGCGCGTGGACATGAATGCAGAAGGTCGGACTACCTTGCCAAACATGGTATATTGATTTAAATGCCTCCCATTTTTTGTGTTTCTAAATGCTTCATGTATGACCCTCTGGTAGCTGGACATTTAAGGTCAGCAATGTCTATACAGTCTTACATATTTGATAACCTTAGGTGGGGCAGTGACTGAGTTCCCAAGTTGCCAATACCTTTTCAAAAAAATAAACTGCAAAACGCAGCCACCCTTGCACCATGTTTGGTGCAAGTGTGCCTGTGACCATGTTTGGTGCAAGGGCGCCTGTGACCATGGTTGGTGCAAGGGTGCCTGTGACCATGGTTGGTGCAAGGGTGCCTGTGAACATGGTTGGTGTAAGGGTGCCTGTGACCATGGTTGGTGCAAGGGTGCCTGTGACCATGGTTGGTGCAAGAGTGCCTGTGAACATGGTTGGTGCAAGGGTGCCTGTGACCATGGTTGGTGCAAGGGTGCCTGTGACCATGGTTGGTGCAAGGGTGCCTGTGACCATGGTTGGTGCAAGGGTGCCTGTGAACATGGTTGGTGCAAGAGTGCCTGTGACCATGGTTGGTGCAAGGGTGCCTGTGACCATGGTTGGTGAAAGGGTGCTTGTGACCATGGTTGGTGCAAGGGTGCCTGTGACCATGGTTGGTGCAAGGGTGCCTGTGACCATGGTTGGTGCAAGGGCGCCTGTGACCATGGCTGGTGCAAGGGTGCCTGTGACCATGGTTGGTGCAAGGGTGCCTGTGACCATGGTTGGTGCAAGGGTGCCTGTGACCATGGTTGGTGCAAGGGTGCCTGTGACCATGGTTGGTGCAAGGGTGCCTGTGACCATGGTTGGTGCAAGGGTGCCTGTGACCATGTTTGGTGCAAGGGTGCCTGTGTTGGCGCATGGCAACCAATTGAGCTCAAGCACAGGGAAAGAGGACAGGAATGCACCGTAGCTGATGGATAGGGTGCATTCCTGCCCTTTTCTTTCGCCTTAGGGCAGTGCAGCAGGAAGGCTTGCAGCGCTGCCCTACAGCAAAATATTGTAAATGAGGCCCAGAATGCATTGGTTGGGACATTTACAGTCTCCGCATGAGACTTCTGGGCCCAGGTTTCAGAGACACTGAGAATGACTTCAGGGCTTCTAAGATGGACAGGACTCATAGGTGAAAAACTGCAAATTTAGTTTTTTCCTCTTTCTGCAAACATGTGACAGTACATACGCTCTGACTCAGCAAATGGTGAGGGGCCCAAGTTGTTTTCAGAAGAAAGCGCAGATCTAAGACATTAGCTGTTTATTCACTGTGACCACCGCAGCCCTGGCTCTGATTGTGACAATGACAAACTACACATGTCATATATACAGGACATGCATGACACACGGCTCAGCACTGCAGCCTGTGTAAAAAGTGACACACTTCCCACCTGTAACCCATGTTAGAGTTTAATTTGTGTAATACTGGTCTCCTCCTGAAGTACCGAGAAGATGTGGCCTAACACCGCCCCAGCTGTCGACTTTGAGACTGGTGAACTAGGTTTGGATCCCAGCGTCTATTCACCACCCTGTGATTCTAGGCAAAGCACTTGATCTTCTCGGTCCTAGAAACACTAAAGGGCAAAACGAAACCGACCTTACCAGATATGTAGGCGCATTGACATCAGCAATGACGTGCCTGCGCTTTTCAAATAATTAAATGAGGAGGTGTTATGCTAATTGACGGAGTCTTTCCTGTCCCGAAACAAAGGCCTTGAGTAGTGGTCCCCTGTGGAGCCGAGATGTCAGTCCCGTGCTACTTCGACACCCCTCCGCCATCAGAAGAGATGGAACTTCCCAACCGGAGCTGAAAGTTATGGGGAATTCCCAGCGAGACCCCCCTCTTCCCGTCTGCGCCCCTCTGCTTCTGAGATCTCACCTCACAGGAACCCGAAGAAAGGAGTGGATATTTTTACGGTAAAAATGTATGCATATTTGTGATAAAATCAGGAGTTTCAGAATTGAAAAGAAGACCACCCACAGTAATCTTGTTGAGAGAGACTTGTACCTACACTCGAGAGGTCATAACATGGAGCTCTGCGTGTGAAACACATACCTGGCCCTGGCCCAGTCCCTGCACTCCTAATGTCACTGCGTCTATCTCTGGAGTGACACATGGAGCTCCTGGTGAAACACATACCTGTCCATGGCCCAGTCCCAGCTCTCCTAATGTCACTGCGTCTATCTCTGGAGTGACACATGGAGCTCCTGGTGAAACACATACCTGTCCATGGCCCGCTCCCGGCACTCCTAATGTCCCCGTATCCAGGGTTGGATTGGGATTAAAAATCGCCCAGGGCACGCAAAAAAAAAAAGGTGTGCAATATTTGCTTTGCAAAACACTGCTTCGGTGAAGTTTTATATGAAAAAGGGGGGGGGGGGTAAAAACCTGCACGGATTAGCTTGCACTGGGGAATACAAGTGAGGCCACATCTGCTCAGGCCCCTTGCCCCCGCTCAATATACATATGTTAATGGACCAGCGCCAGCGAGAGAAAGGGAGTGACACCTGTGCCCCTTGATAAGAGGGAGTTAATGGAGGCCCATCTGCTTCCAGAAAGGCCACTCAGTCACCCACTGGGCCGCTGGGAGCCTCCGAACAACACAGAAACCGCCAATTCGCCCCCCAGACTGCTCCAAAAAGCAGCCGACAGCGGGAACTGGACAACGGCCCTTCGGGCATTGCCCGAGTGCCTGCGTTACCAATCCGAAGCTGCTCAGTCCCTGTAATCATGATGTCACCATATCTAGCTCTGGTGAGACACATGGAGCTCAATATCAAACACATGCCTGGCCGTGGCCCGGTCCCCGCACTCCTGATGTCACCATATCTAGCTCTGGTTTGACACATGGAGCTCCTTGTGAAACACATACCTGGCCGTGGCCCGGTCCCGCACTCCTGATGTAACTGTATCTAGGTCTGGTTTGACATATGGAGCTCCTTGTGAAACACATACCTGGCCGTGGCCCGGTCCCCGCACTCCTGATGTCACCATATCTAGCTCTGGTGCGACACATGGAGCTACTTGTGAAACACATACCTGGCCGTGGCCCGGTCCCCGCACTCCTGATGTAACTGTATCTAGGTCTGGTTTGACATATGGAGCTCCTTGTGAAACGCGTGCCTGGCCGTGCCCCAGTCCTTGCACTCCTGATGTCACCGTATCGAGCTCTGCTGTGACACATGGAGCTACTTGTATGTGAGACACACACCTGGCCATGACATTCTAACACTAGTAACTTATACGCGCCTCTGATCTTTTTCAGATTCGCGAACACAGTTATATCGTCAGGTAGGACACCGCGTTCTATGACAAGGCAGCGTATTGAAATATCTCATAAGGGGCAGAGAGTAATCCAGTTTCCCATTGTTTCTTTAACGACTTTCAGGTTTAAAGTCGACCGACAACATTCACAGGTATGAAATGAGACATTGTTAATATGATACAGTGAATCTTTTTATATAGCCTGTAAGGCTAGTCAGATTGAGACATACATTTAATAGACCACGCATGTGCATTTTTATTACAGCACACATCACAGAGAGTTTCAAGTACGCTCTGGTAAGCGAACACTAAAACACAGTTGTTGAGTATCAATTTGAAAGAAGAGTTGGCACACGTTAGATGTAGATCTTTTCCATTTCAGGCAATATTCATTTATTAACAACTCAACTAAGGTATGAGGCTTTACATTCAATTTAGATTTGTCAAAAGCAACCATGGGCACACACAACAATCAACATATTTTCATTTTTTCTTTTAGAGTGGCCCCTGAGGAAGGTACCGATTGGGTACCGAAATGCATCGGGCACGCAATTAAGATGTGTTATATGTTAATGTTGATCGAAATATATGAAGAATCATGAGAACGCATTCAATGTATATAGAATGTTCAAATAATTTACTGTGATTGATTTATGATATGTGATTTAAAACATGAACTTTGATGAGATTAAGAAAGATTAAAATGAATGAAAAATGATGGTTTTATCAAATAATCTAATTTGAAAACTTGAGTAGGTGTGAGATAACACCAAGTGAACAGTGCATGACTGGACTAACTTTCCGGCTAGTCTTACCAATAGCTACTTGTATGTGAGACACACACCTGGCCATGGCCCAGTCCCCCCACTCCTGATGTCACCATATCTAGCTCCTCTGTGACACATGGAGCTCCTTGTGAAACACAGACCTGCCCATGGCCCAGTCCCCCCACTCTTGATCTCACCATATCTAGCTCAGGTGTGACACATGGAGCTCCTTGTGAAACACAGACCTGGCCAAACGTCTCAGTCCCTGCACTCCAGATGTCACCGTATCTAGCTCTGGTGTGACACATGGAGCTCTTTGTGAAACCCATACCTGGCTGTAGCCCGGTCCCTGCACTCCTGATGTGACTATATGTAGCTCTGGTGTGACACATGGAGCTCTGTGTGAAACACATACCTGGCCGTGGCCCATTCCCCCCACTCCTGATGTGACTATATCTAGCTCTGGTGTGACACATGGAGTTCTGTGTGAAACACATACCTGGCCGTAGCCCAGTCCCCCCACTCCTGATGTCACCATATCTAGCTCTGGTGTGACACATGGAGCTCCTTGTGTGTGACACACATACCTGGCCGTGGCCCAGTCCCCCCACTCCTGATGTCACCATATCTAGCTCTGGTGTGACACATGGAGCTCCTTGTGTGTGACACACATACCTGGCCGTGGCCAAGTCCCTGCACTCTTGATGTCACTGTATGTAGCTCTGGTGCGACACATGGAGCTACTTTTATGTGACACACGCACCTGTCCGCGGCCCAGTCCCTGCACTCCTGCTGCCGCTATATCTAGCTCGGGTGTGACACATGGAGCTCTGTGTGAAACGCAGACCTGGCCATTGCTCAGTCCCTGTAATCATGATGTCACTGTGTCTAGCTCTGGTGTGATACATGGATCTTCTTGTGAAAGACTTTGCTGGTCCCTGCACCACTCCTGCGCTCTCTGTGAATCACATACCTAAGACCTCCACTACTTCCCTCAACTTGACTGTCACCACATGGGGCTCCTATTGAAAGACATGTCTAGGATCTGTATCACCTCCTCAACCCCGGTGGAACCACATGAGCTCCTTAGAAAGGCGTACCAAGGCCCTGAGCCACTCCCTGCACTCCTGGTGTCACCACAGGGAGCAGAGCTCCTTCTGAAAGGCGTAGCTGGAGCCTGCACCTCTCTGCACTCCTACTTTCACACAGTGAGCTTCTTGTGAAAGACTTACCTGGGCACCACATTCCTTGCTCGTGAGGTCACCACAGTGAGCTTCTTGTGAAAGACATACCTGGGCACCACTTCCCACATTCCTAATGTCACCACAGTGAGCGTCTTGTGAAAGACATACCTGGGTACCACTTCCCACACACATGACAGCACCACATGAAGCTCCTTGTGAATGTGTGACTAGGGCACCCTCCGTCCCCCCCCCACACCCCCACCCCCATGACTCGCAGCACTCCTGGTTCAGCCACTGTGATTTCATTGTGCACGGTTGACCCTTTTCACACCCTCTCACAATCAGACTCACTTCTATACGGCGCTGCCACGAGTATTCACGAGGAAACCCCTGCTCGCGGCATCGCGTGCGGGGGACAATCCACGCCCAGACTTTGTCCTTGTGGGAACTGCGCCTCGTCGCCCAGATCAGTTTAGAATATCACAATATTAATAACCATCATCATCATTATTAAAAAAAAAACTTAAAAATATATATTTCACAAACGAAATATTAATTCATCTCTTGAGCTCTACCTTCTTGTGTTTTCCCTGGTTTTATTACATTCCACGCTATGACCTTTGTCCTAGGAAGAGAAATTTCTTTGTTTCAAGATAAATAAAAGATACGGGTCCTTCTTAAGCCTCCTGGCGTGAGAGGGGCTCGGGTGACGGACAGGTTGAGGTGACGGGTGGAGGAGAGAGAGCGACGAGGGGGAAATTCCACTCACCTTGCAGGGCCCCCCCCCACACCAGCCCCTCCCACCTCAGACTGTGTATAAAACCTGCCCGAGCCGAGAACAGGCAGAAGAGGAGCAGCTGGCCTGCCCTCACAGAGACCCCCAGAAATAGGACCGGAGTCACAGGGCGTCTTTCCAGACCAGACCCTCAAGGAGAGACCCGCGGACACAGGAAGCTAGACGACCATCACCAGAGCAACCCTCACAGAGGAGAGAAGCAGCACCGACCCTCACAGACGAGAGAAAGCAGCGATCCTCACCAGAGCAGCCCCTCAGAGGAGAGACAGCACCGACCCTCACCAGAGCAGCCCTCACAGTGGAGAGACAGCACCGATCCTCACCAGAGCAGCCCTCAGAGGAGAGACAGCACCGACCCTCACCAGAGCAGCCCTCAGAGGAGAGACAGCAGCAACCCTCACCAGAGCAGCCCTCAGAGGAGAGACAGCACCGACCCTCACAAGAGCAGCCCTCAGAGGAGAGCCAGCAGCGACCCTCACCAGAGCAGCCCTCACAGAGGAGAGACAGCACCGACCCTCACGAGAGCAGCCCTCAGAGGAGAGACAGACCGACCCTCACCAGAGCAGCCCTCAGAGGAGAGCCAGCAGCGACCCTCACCCGAGCAGCCCTCAGGGGAGAGACAGCACCGACCCTCACCAGAGCAGCCCTCACAGAGGAGAGACAGCACCGACCCTCACGAGAGCAGCCCTCAGAGGAGAGACAGCACCGACCCTCACAAGAGCAGCCCTCAGAGGAGAGACAGAACCGACCCTCACCAGAGCAGCCCTCACAGAGGAGAGACAGCACCGACTCTCACAAGAGCAGCCCTCAGAGGAGAGACAGCACCGACCCTCACAAGAGCAGCCCTCAGAGGAGAGACTGAACCGACCCTCACCAGAGCAACCTTCACAGAGGAGAGACCACACCGACCCTCACCCAAGGGTCCCTCAAAGAAAACGGAGGCGCGGCCCCGTGACGGAAAACAGAGCTCCCGTCCCTCGGTATGTACAAACTTAGCCTCTGTGATACTTTCCTCTTGTGAAAAACCTGTCCACGCCTGCACCTTTCAGTGTGAGCGGCCTGTCCTTGTATCTCCACACAGCGCAGCCTGTCCCTTCACAGTGCTTTACTCTGATCTGTCCAGCCTGCCCCGCTCTCACTTTGCACCTGTCTGTCCCATCTCCACCTGCCCGTCTCTCTGTGGCTCTTACCTCTGGTTCAGATTTAACTTCTTAACTCGTCTCACCTCGTGAACTTTCACCAAATTTCAGCTCCTGTTCTCACCTCTAAGCTCCATTTTACCTCCTGCCCTAGTCTTAGTTTCACTGCGAACCCCATCTCATCCCCTGCACCCCTTTCACTGGCTGTTCTCATTTTACTTCCTGTCCCTCCCCGGCTCCTATCTCAATTCTGGATCGAATTTTGCCCACTGTCCCACTCTCACAAGTGTCTTTGATCACACACTCTGTTCCACTCATGTCTCTTCCTTCTCACTCCCTGTCCCACTGTCATCTGGCTTCAATCACACCTACTGTCCCACTCTCACGATTTCCATCTCACCCACTGTTCCACTCTCACATGTGTCTTCCATCTCACCCACTGTCCTACTCTCACACCCTGTTCCCATCTCACCTCTGTCTGATATTAGGCCTCTGCCTCCTGTCTCACCCCCTGTTCCCCATCCAACCATGTGCACCAATTTACCCACCCAGCTACCCGTCTTCCATCTCATTCTTACCCCCATACCCCTCTCACCCCCTGTCGCAATCTCACCTCTTGTTCCCTCTCACCTCCTGTTCCAATCTCACCTCTTGTTCCCTCTCACCTCCTGTCCCAATCTCACCTCTAGTTCCCTCTCACCTGTGGCTAATTTCTTATCTTTTGCCCTCTCTCCCCTCCCCAGGTCTGCCACTCACCATGGAAGGCTTCGCCTCTGTGTACTACAGTGAACCATCCGTCATGGGCTTCCTCGCCAACGTCATCAGCGCCTTCCTGGTGGCCCTACAGAACTTCTTTTCCTTCCACACCAAAATGAACGCTGAAGGGGTGGAGAACATCCTGGCAGGTGAGTGTGGAAGCCACAGATCACACAAAGAGTTACAGGTGGCGCTGGGATAACATGCATAGGACACTTGGAGGGAGGGGGTACACACTTGCACACACACACGCACGTGTTGCTCAATGCCTGTGTTATCTCTTGCAGGGGTCCATCTCATCCTGATTGGAGGACTGACACAGCTCATTGCAGGCTTCCTGTGCTTCCGGAAGTATGATCACCTTGGGAGCACCGCCTTTGTGGCATTTGCCGCCCTCTGGAGCAGCTACGGGGCTACACGTGTCGTCCTGGGCGCGTACCCCACCATCCACAACACCACACAAACCCTGAACATTTCTAACAATCAAACCATCATGGCCGCCTCCCCTCTTCCGGTCGCTGAGAGCGCAGTAGCAGGGCTGGTGGCATACACCGCCGTCGCCTTCATCCTCTCCTTCTGCTCGGCCACCGTTAACTACGTCATGCCTTTCGTGTTTGGCGCCATCACCCTCACGCTGGTCTTTGAGGCGGTGGGGCTCTTCGGACAGTGGGCGCTGGTGGTCTCGGGGACCCTGGAGCTGCTCATTGTGTTGATTGGGTTCTATGGCGCCACTGCCCTGCTCCTGAAGGGCCTGACCCAGAGGTACGTCCTTCCGGGCTTCGGGAACCCCTTGTTCAGCGTCTTGCTTCTGGGCTCGGCCAACAGCACCTCTTCCAGTGGCATCGGGGAAGAGACCAAGAAGAACTCCAAGTACGCGGAGCCCATGGCCTTGGGACACATCGCCGACGCGGTGGCCTCGCTCATCTTTGCCTTTTATTGCTTTGGGTACATGAAGACCTTCTACATTGGCGCCATCTGGGTCAGCATCAATGCGCTGTCCCAGCTCTGCGCCAGCTACTACAGTTACTTGAGAGAAGACGTCTACCACACCACCAAGCTTGGGCTCCACAGCCTCTTCTGGCTGCTGATGTCCTGGGAAGAGTTCATCCTCACGGTGCTCCTCACGGGGGACAATGTGGACAAGAGCCGAGCGGGCATGGTGGGGGGCTGGTTCTTTCTGGTCGCCGCTTGCATCCTCTGCCTGATGTCCCTCAACAGAGACCTCCTGGAGGTGCTGCAGAATTCATGCTTCCTCCTCCTCACGGTCTCCACCATCCACCAGATTCCACTCCTGGGATCCCATATCTTCTTCGGAGTGGTCTGCAGCATCTACACCGCCACCTCCCTCTACGCCACTTTTGCCAGCCTCATTAACTCCATCGCTGATAAGTCGCTGATCTCTACTGGTCCCCAAGTGATGTCATCGGCTGCGCTCCAGGACTTGCTGCTGAGCCTGAAGCGCGTCACCAGCAAGTCTAAGGAGGGCCAGGAGGTCAGCACCACCAGATGCCAGCTCCCTGATGCCCTCTTCTTCTTCTGCAATGGCCTGGCATCACTCTCTGCCATCCAGGGGTCCCTCAGTGACCCCACCAGAGCCCACCTCTCCATCCCTTGGGTGCTGATCCCCGGCGCTCTCTTCCAGTTGTACGTCTGCAGGATCGTGGTCCAGAGAGGGCGAAGATTTGGGTCGGTCTTACCATTCTTTTACGCTGCTGTATGGGCCACATGGGCGTGGCTACGACTTGCAGGTAATTTATGATCTCTTAATCTTTACAATGTGTAAAATGAATTCACAATAGTCCTAGGGATCCAGTGTCATGAAGCTTCTGAGTGGTTTAGATCCTTAGGCATACCAGTAGGGACAGTGGGGTCATGTATATTTCTGGTTATTGGTTTCATTTGGAGCAGCCATGCATGCAGGTAGTTTCTTGATGACATCACATGCAGTTCTTTGTCTGACTGGGGGGCCCTTGTGACCTGATGAAGTACCTGGGAGGGGTCATATGTGATGGCTGCCAGGTGGGGGGCAAATGGTTGAAAAGGAGGTGGGCACTAGGAGGGGACTAATGACTTATGGAACCATTAATTGGTCTGGATAAACTATTGATAAACTATTGTTGATAATCCAGGTGTGGGAAGAACAAAAAGGTATTAATATTATTGTTCAAATAACTGGCCATTTCTTGTACCCGGGGGCATATTTACCAGAATTTAATTTTCGCTTGTCTTCTGACTCATGCGAGAAAACACCTTATACTGGGATAAGGAGCTCAGGGAAGTGTGTATCAACAAATCGGGCCGCACCTTTTCAGGGTGGGGTGGAAGATACAGTTTTGCACATCATCAAAAGTCAACATCCAGCCCCATGATTGGCTGTTAGATGATCGAGGTGTTGACAGTATATGGTCCTCTCCATCCCTTGTCTCTGCTCCTAGCCCTCTCCTGCCTTTGAAGGAAGAGCTCCTTCCTGTGTTCTGCTTCATCCATGACTAACCCTCTGCCCCCTCCTCTTCCCTCTCCAGGTCCCCTGCTGAATATCCACGTCGCCAGTTATGGTGCATTCACTGTTGGTGCCGTCACCTTCCTGGTCATTAATGTCTTCCTGATGTCCTTGGGTAAGTCTCTCCGGATCCCGAGGTTCAGTCATCCCTCTGTTGAATCCTTGAGGCCCAGGTGCCCTGACAGACAGCAGCTGCTTCCGGCTGCAGTGGGTTCGGGCCGGAGTCTGTCCTTCGATGGTCCATATGGACAGTTCTGAGGCATCGTAGCGTCCTCATCTAAAGACTTAAACAACTGCAAACCCCGCTGACCTCTGAAATATGTCATTTCCGGCCTCTGACGCCATCTTGTTCTGCTTGTTCCACAGTCGCCTATGCCAACGTGGTGCTGGTGCTGCTCGCGCTGCTGATGGAGGCGGTGATGGTCTGTTTCCTGCTCTTCACCTTGGAATGCCTGCCCCTCGCGCTCGAGAGTAAGTGGACGCCTTCACTGTGGGATCCTCATGTGTGTTAATGCATGTCTGTGATCTCTAAAGGGTTAATAAACAGGCAATATCTATCAAGTGCCATCCCGAGTCCACCTGCAATGTGGTGGGGGCTAAAGGGAAGTGGTATGTAGAAAGGACTGGAGTGTGCCTGACAAGCCTGTGCTTCTGAAGGGCTGTGGGGGGTGAACAGAGTCAGTTACATGTCAGGCTCTGCTAGAGTTGGTCTCTACAAGGCAAGGTGGGCTGGAATGGAGTCAGTCACAAACCTGACATGTGTCTAGTTCTCTGCCAGACCTCCACATCTCTTAGTTTCTGTACCTGTCTCTCCACTGCTGCCTTAACATCACCTTCTTATAATACGAAGAGTTGGAGTAAGCCCCATAACCCTAGGAACCAGGATAATTAAGTATAAACCAAGACGGGGTTCCTGTACCAGTTTAAATGTTTTACCACACTTAATTACATACAGAGAGAAGGCGAGTGAAAAAGTAATCTGTCTTATGTTTTTATTTTATTGCCTTGGGTGGCATTTCCCTTCTTGAAATCCCTCCTGAAGGGAGCCCCCGTCTTGGTTTAGCACACTTGTCTCTTTTGTTGATTTTATGAACTTTATGTCTAATTTTCCCCTCTTTGTGTTACTTTCAGTCACTGTGTTGTCCGTCTTCAGTGTCGTCTGTATCTACGGAGCGGCGGCATCTCTTGGAAACTGCATTTTCAGCAAAGACCTAATTCCCATGGGACCCTCTTTCTTCAAGGTACAGTGATAAGTACATGTAATATGTTACGATCACTATTCTTTCCGATATGTCTGTCCATCTCTGTCCTCTAACTCTGTGATGTGCATGTGCTGCTCAAAAGCAGCTGTAGGTGGCGCTGTCTCACCCCTTGTCTGCTCTTTGTCCTTCTAGGAAACGAAGTCAGAGGAGAAAGTTGAGGCGTCCGACTCCTGCGTGTGCCCCGATTCCTATCGCACCGGCAGTCTAAGGACCATCGCCGCCCTGCTGGACCAGGGTGGGGTGTGCGGGGTCCCCACAGACACGGTCTACGCCCTGGCGGCCTCCTGCAAACACCCCGAGGCCATCCAGAAGATTTACACCATCAAGGTGAGCACCGAGGGGCCGACTTCCGGCGGAATTTACCGAGTCCGAGACAGATGCTCTGTCATTGAAGAATAAGGGACACCTTTTAGCAGAACAGTTAGAAATCACCCTGTGGGCGGAGACATTGTCATGGAAACGTCAGGGTGAAACCATTCTGCAGGGGTGTGATTACCATGGTGATACCAGCCTGGAGTATGTATATATAGAGATATTGTCATGGAGACGTCAGGGTAAAACCATTCTGCAGGTGCAGGATTACCATGGTAAAATCTGCCTAGAAACTTCCATCTCCATTTTTTTTTTTTTAAGGAAAACAGCCAGGTTAAATGGTAGCTTGTCATTCTTTGCAGGGAGAGTGGGGGATGGGTGTGATAAGGGAGGTGTGGGCTCCAGTCCACTCACAGTCTCAGGAGAGAATCCTGCTTATGGGGCAGAAGGGCCCAGCGAGATGCTATCACATGCACAATAAAGATGCTAATGCCCCAGAGCACACAGCGAGTCTGCGTTCTCAGATTATGAACCCACAGTGCAGATTCCAAAGCACTGAATTCTGTGTCCAGTGTCTGTCTGCTGTAGGTCATTAGAAGGTCCTACAGGCTTTTAACTTGTACAATCTCTTGGCTAGCACTAGATACATTTAGTTTATTTTCAGAGGTGGTGTGACTGGGTCTAAGCTCATTTTTAGGTATCACGTGATCCTGCACAGAATGTCTGAAGGTCATGACCTCCCTCTTCTCTCTCTAAACCAATCATTTCTCCCCTCTCTTACATCCTCTGCAGGACCGACCCCTGGAGAAGCCCATCTGTATCTGCATCTCCCACCTGGACCAGCTGCGGGCCGTGAGACCCCCCTTCAGCCCCCTGCTGTGGGACTTCATGGGGAGCGTCTACCCTGGGGGTGTCAGCTGCATTGTCCAGAAGGGGGAGTGGCTGAAGAGGATGGGTGAGTGTGACCTCTTCTGCATGGTCTGTTTCCTTCTCCAAAGAGGGGTGGGCTGGGCAGGGTAGAGGGGTGGGGGCTACAAATGCCAGAAGTTGTGCCTGGGGACATTCAGGGGTGGGCCCACTTCATATAAGTGCTGCTTGTCTAGATCATGCTTCATTCACCCCCTCTCCCCCCCCAATATGTACCGACCCCCATGTCAGGCAGGTATTACACCCACCTGTCACTCCATTCACCCCCAAAGCCTACAGACCCCCATCTTATGTAGCATTGTATGTAGATATCAGGGTCCATTCACCCCTTTACGTCTACAGGGCCCCATCTCACGAAGTTACGGTGTGTACATATCTGAGTTCATTCAGCCCCCTAATATATGCATACCCCAGTCCATGCGGATATTACCTGCACATTCACCCCTTGATATCTACAGACCCCCATCTCATGGGGGTATAACAAGCACACAGACCCCCTGATGTCTACAGACCCCCCTCTCATGCTTGCAGTGCATGTACATTAACCCTCCTGCTGTTTATATACGCCCATCTCATGTAGCTGTTGTATGTACATATCAGGGTCCAGTGACCCCCCATTGTGTGTACAGACCCCCATCTCATGTAGTTATTGCATGTGCATATCAGGGTCCAGTCCCCCTTAATGTGTAACAAGCCCAATCTCATGCAGGTATTCTATGCACATTCACCCCTAAAGCACACAGACCCCCATCTCATGTACCCATTGCATGTACATATTGTATATATTATGTATATATGTGTGTGTGTGTGTGTGTGTGTGATGTATGTGTACATGTGTGTAAAACAGATAAAGAAATAGATGTGACTCGCACAATTCCTGACTAAAACATGAATTAAACCCCACAGCAATGACAAAAAAAGGAAAGGTTGCTTTCATTATACTATGGCTGTATAAGAAGAAAAAAAATGGTGTGCTGAGTCAGTGTACTTTTCAGTTGTAAAATAGTCCCTCGCACAGACAGAATGATATATCAAATAGCCATAAAATTATGTAAGACAGAAAAACTTTTCTGGCTGAAGTCTTTTTTAAAGAATTGTTGACAATATGCATTGCAGACATCTGGCCTCTCAAGATATAACAAACAAATGTGTGCATGCCTTTCACAGTATGCTTTAGTAGAACTTCTTTCATACTGAATGGATAATGTGTGCAATCACTTATTCAAGGACTTTAATTAACTCTTGATGTTCTGAGGCTAGACCATTCAAACATCTGCTCAAATTAAGCACAACCAATTGAAGGCACCACTGTACAGCAACTCTGGTCATGATGCTAAGCAAATAAATACAGTCAAACACAAATGCTCACTCCCTCACACCTGACATGTTGCTGATTAATTTTGTTATTTTCTCCTCCTGCAGGAGTTGGACCAGCATATGACATTGTGGGCACTAAAGACTCCATCATGATCCGAGTGCCGGACCACACCATCTCTGCCCACCTGACCGACATGACCGGCCCTCTGGCCATCACCTCTGCCAATCCCAGCGGGGAGTGTGATAGCACCCACCATGACATGGTCATCTCGTGAGTATTCACTCAGAACAGGGGTTCAAATCAGGAAAAGGGTGTGAGTGGGCCTTCTGCGGATGGGATGGTGCCTGGGGTTTGAGAGTTACTAGATGGCTGCTAGGGGCTGAGGGCAGAGGCAAGGGTTGTTGAGGGGTGTGAGCTGAAGATCCTGAAAGGTGAAAGGAAGAGTGTGGGAGTATTGATGGGTGGTGTGCTTCTTTGCATGAGTTTAGGCTTTTTTAAGCATTTGATTAGACTGGTGCTACTGAAAGGTGGCGGAAGGGGTAACAGTGTTTGTGATATCGCAGCCATATGTTAAAGTGTTTGAGATGCTTAGCATAAGCCTATATGTGGGCGCATTAAACACAGGTGTGTTTGACCGGTTGAGGTCAGGTAGATGTTTGCCAGCCTGCGGCTTCCCCTCAATCCCCAGCACCTGAGCCTTTGTCGATGATTACTTTAAATGAGTGATTTTGTATTTCCTCTCTGTGTTCCAGGCGTCTACGACACAAGCTGGAGGGGGTGCTATGTGATGGGGACTCCTACGAGATGGTGGGCTCCACAGTGGTGAACTGTCTGAGGATAGATGAAGGTGAGTCTCAACCAATGCTTGTTTCTGTTTCATCTCTCCCCCTGCTATTCGCAAGGTAGACTCAGGAGCATCCATGGATGTGAACAGAGGTCTCTGCTCCCCACCACCCCTCCTCACCCACCACACACCTGCCATGAGAATTAGGAAACACCAGTCCTGGTCCAGTGCATTCCTGGTGTCCAAGGCAGACAGACCTACAAAGCCCAGAATGAATGGACAGCGGAAGCATGAAATTGGCCAGAATGAATGTGTAACTAAAAGATGCACTTTATTGAGCCCCTGAGGAAAACTCCAAGCGCTTGGTCTAAGTTTGAAGGGATGCCACCTGAGGTTTCCTACCTGTGCCGACTCCTGACCCCCACTTTCAAATTAACAAGCCTTTCTCTTTATCATTAGTCTGCACCATTGGTGTACAGTGTTTCATAATTTGTTTCACAAAATATCGCTAAAATTACATGAACGGTGTGAAATGTGGTTGCATGAACATTTCATGGTAGTTAGTACATACTGCACATTAAAAAGTCCCGTTAGATACTGGCAGTAGACTTAGACAAAAATGTTTCTCACTGAGACATTTTATGCTCAAAGCCGTCTGCACTGATGAAGAAATGATACAAATTTCCTAACGCAAATTTGGCAAATTTAGCAATAGTGATAACAAATTCACCCAGACTTAGTCAGCACATGGACCCAGAGCTTCCTTCAGTAAGACAATATCCCCCAAGAGGGGATCTTTTATTTTCTCCCCAACTCATCGTTCTTTGTCGGGGACAATCCTACCCTGCCCAAGTTACCCAATGCCTGACGGTTCTTACTCTGGACCCATCTGAAAATAGAGACCTCAGAATCACAGATTCCGACATGATGATTTATAAAATATAGACCATACACAAATATACACAAATGTCTCTTTAAAGAGCATTCGACCTTTTAAAAGTTCCTAATTCCAGTGAGACTCACTTTCTAATTATGGGAATACAGAGTTAACTTACTTTTCCATCTCCTGTCTGAGTTTATTGGCCAAGTGCTTGATGGCGAGTTTACTCCTGGTCGACATTTTTGCAGGGAGATAGTTGGTGTGGAAGATATTTTGGCCGTGGGAGCTTTCGAGTCTGTATTTTAGCTGTTTGTTGTTTCCATGATATCCCACCTTGCCCCAGTCATTCAATGTCCAGCCGCGGTCGGTAGTGGGATGACCTGCAGGGCGGTGACGTGGGGAGGGGGAGGGTCCGGATGGGGGGTGGCAATGTATGGATTACAGAGTTTTACAGGTAAGTAAACATATAATTAAATAAAACAAATTTCGTTGCGTGCACTGCATCACCAAATGCAATGCAGTTCGAGCAACGAAATTCTCTTTCATCAATATCAAATAGCCTTCTACGTGCCTCCCAGACAGGGTTTCGCCCTTTACATGGGACTGAAACCGCCCTTTACATGGGACTGAAACCGCCCTTCTGGCGGTAACAGAGGAGGCAAGAGCAGTGTTAGACCGGGGAGGAAAAGTCGCCATTATCTTATTAGACCTCAGCGCCGCGTTCGACACGGTAAACCATGTCACGCTACTACAACGTCTGGCGGACATGGGCGTGTCGGGCGCGGCCCTGGAATGGCTGACTTCCTTCCTGGCTGACCGCTTTTTCCAGGTTTTCGAGGGCGAGGTGGTGTCGCCTAAACGCCCACTCAGGTGTGGGGTTCCTCAGGGCTCATCCCAGAGCCCCACCCTATTTAACACCTACATGGAACCCCTAGACAGGATAGTCCAACCCTTCGGTGTGCGTATTGTCACCTACGCAGACGATACCCAACTGGTGGTCTCGTTAGACCACTCGGAGGGATCGTCCAACACCTTAGGCCCCTGTCTAGAGGCTGTTGCCAGATGGATGCAATCTTCCTGTTTAAAGCTAAATGGGGAGAAGACAGATGTCATGCTATTGGGTAATCCTTCGCCCTCTGTCTTCGCATCCATCTGGCCACCATGTTTGGGCCCACCTCCTGCCCCCAAGCCCCAAATAAAAAGCTTGGGGATCTGGCTTGACACCGCCTTGAACTTCTCAGCCCAGGCCATAAAAACAGCCGCTACCTGTTTTGGATTGATGAGGATGCTGCGGAAGGTGCTCCCTCTGCTTCCATTTCAAGCAAGGAGGATCCTGGTCCAGGCCCTCGTACTATCTCGCCTGGACTATGGGAATGCCCTCTATATGGGAGCCCCATCCTTTGTCACCCAGAAGCTCCAAGTCGCCCAAAACAGTGCGGCCCGGCTGCTCTACAATCTCCCTCGCTGGCAGTCAGCAAGGAATGCCCTAAGGGAACTTCACTTGCTCCCCATAGCGGCCAGAGTTCAATTCAAGGCCATGTGTATTCTACACAAAGCCTTCTATCGCCAAGGCCCTGCAATCTTACAGCCCCTGGTCACTCCCTATGTTCCACCCCGCGCCCTCCGATCCGGGACCCTCCAATTGGCTACCTTGACCAGAATCAAGAAAGCCCGCTGGGGAGGCCGCTCTTTTTCACACACTGCGGCTAAACTTTGGAATACTCTTCCTTTACCCCTGCGAGAAACCACTAATCATCTCGCCTTCAGGAAAGCTCTGAAAACTCACTTGTATGCTAACCTCTGCTGATCTGCCCGAGCCTGCGTTAACTAAGCTTTCAGTCACAAGCGCTACGAGGCCTCCGGGTAGATAGCGCTATATAAGTGCAATTTTCATTCATTCATTCATTATTTATTTATATGTTTACTTACCTGTAAAACTCCGTAATCCTTACATTATCACCTCCCACCCTGACCCTCCACCTCCCCACGTCACCGCCCTGCAGGTCATCCCACAATCGACCGTGGCTGCCAATGTCTCCTTGAGGGCGCACACCCCACGCTTTCTCCAGTCAGTGTATGCCACGTGAGAGGGCGGGTCCTTCCTGTACTCCGTCACCCATTGGTTCCTGAGGGCCGATCCCCACGCTTTCTCCAGTCAGTATATGCCACGTGAGAGGGCGGGTCCTTCCTGTACTCCGTCACCCATTGGTTCCTGAGGGCCGATCCCCACGCTTTCTCCAGTCAGTATATGCCACGTGAGAGGGCGGGTCCTTCCGGTACTCCGTCACCCATTGGTTCCTGAGGGGCCAATCCCCACTGTGCTTATTATGGTTGTCTCTTCCCCTCCCTCTGCTGCTCACAGACCTCAGACCTGTCCACGCTCTCTCAATCTCATGCTGTTGTGCTTCTTCCTTTCCAGGGATCCTGAGCATCGTGAGGGAGGGCTGCGTCCCCACCACCCACATCATGCAGACGTTCGAGCGCGTGAAGAACGCGCAGGTGTGAGGCTAACACGTGCTACGACCAGTCTTGTTCTACTGACCACAGCAGCATCTGCACAAGACCCGAGCCATCTGCCATTTGCACTTTATTAACCGGAAATGGAATCTTGACAATCTGAGGCCGTATACCCGCGTCGAGCCTGGGCCGAAAGGAAGACATTATCAGAACAGACTTACAGACTTCAGTGGAGTTAGACATTCTTATAGACAACTCACAATACTTTTTTGTCATCATACTTCATTTGGATTGATAGGCAGATGTTTTCTACCCTTCACTCTCCAACAAGGTATTGGCCTGAAAGTCAGTGCTTGGTGATGTGTACAGCGACAGATCCTCTATTCCACGCCCCTCAGGATGCACGGGCACAGATCCAATGTATATATACTGTTGCATTCTGTTTGCGTTCTTTGCTTGAATATTACATTTTACCCTCTGTCCTTTTAATTTAATTTTAATTTAATGCTGATACCGATGTTGATGACACATTCTATTTATTTTGGTACTCTGAGGATGTCTGGTCCTGTCAGATCTCAACAGACTCGTGTGACAGAATACTGCAGAGACAGAGATCTCATATTGTTACAACCACAACTATTGGCTTCACTGGATGGTGCCGGCCACCAATCGAGAGGAGCTGCAAGAATCACTGACAGAAGTTTTTGAGTCTTAGGGACCTACACATAGTATTTAACTTATTTAATATATTGGAGTTTGTATTTATTGAAATAAAATTGCCCTTAAAAAGAAACTGTCTTTTCTCTTTGATGCCGGGGGACCCATACCACGAATCCTCCTGTGATGCAGCTGTGAAAGAAGGTGTCATGTGTGTGTGAGTGTGTGCATTTATTGTGCAAAATGCAGTGGTATAAAACCCATATTTCACATGTAACCATGAAGTTTGGAATATATTTCATGGTTTTCATTGAAATTTGGGTTTTATCATCATAATCAAAGCCCCAAAAAGCACTCTGCAGCAGAGCTTTACCCTTGTCTGGGCTACTAGAATTAGGCTCAATGGAGAACATAAATATGTGCCATGGCCATCAAATTTAAGTGTACAGAAAAGGCAAATTATGTGGGAAATTCTCTGAAAATATTATTTTGGTCCATTTATGGTAGAAACAACATTTTCTCTTGAAATTCCCAAAGTATGTGTCAAACGCAATACATCATGAAATTAACACTGTAACCACAGAATCACATACATTCTGAAGTCTTCACTGTTGCCCATTATTTTATTGGACACTGTTATTAATGAAAGGCAAACAAACCCTAAACATTCTAATTCCAATCAATGCCCATTGGTAGCTACAGTTTTAAGAGAACAGGTTTTTGTCAACAGGTGTAGTACCCAAATACTAATATCAAATCTAAAGAATCCATAACAGGTAACATGTAAGTAAGGCAAGAAAGCGGAGATGATAGTGGACTGTCGTTCCTGCACCTCTATACCAGTTTTCTCTTGTGTTGATCCCGCACAACAAACTCAGACACCAACCGCCTTATGGTGTCACTGTGCTCCAGATCCTTATCAAGTAGTTAAATGATGTGCGTAGGATGAAAAAAGTCCAACAAATAAACGTAGAATTTTCAAAAAGTTCTTTTATTGTCAGGTTTTTAGATTAATTCAAAGACAAAGATTCAGCCAACACGTTTCGTTCTCATTGAGAACTTCGTCTGGGCTTCTCAGGGTAATCTCCCTTCTGAAGGAACAAACGCATGTACATTTGTGTGTGTCGTGAGAAAATTCGCATTAAAATTGCACTGAGCGGGAACCAAAGGATTTAAGGTGTTCTTTGTGCAACAGAATTCAAAACGTGGTCAGGGTCCCATTCTCAGAAAAAGAAGTCCAATAAGGTTCATCTAAACAGTAGAGCTGCAATTAGTCTGTATCAAAGTAAGGTGAAAAGAAATACTCAAAAAGAGCATCTAAAGGCTCTTTAGCAATATAGGCATGTGTTAAATCTGTATAATAATCGCGCTGACACACACCATAGTAGGAACTCCAGGCAGTAACTTTTAAATGAGGTTCAGATTGGCCCCATGGTCTGGAGGGGTTGAGGGGCTCGTATTCTTACTTAGAGTCGAGCTCGCCTTGGCAGTTGGTCACCTACTCGTCCCCGGAGACTCCATCTTGTGAGAAACTCTCCATGCTGTCTTTCATGAATTCTAGGCAACAGCCGAGCAGGCAGACAGCATGGAGGGTTAATATACAGGATGAGATTTCCTTAAATACAGGCATATGTTAACATATATTTGGGGCCCACCCGTAGTGGGGGGGGGGCACTGACCACAGACACAGGAATGGTGTGATAAAGGCCGCTTTATTGGAATCAGGTGCACCCTGCCTATTCCCCAACCTTGTCCTGTGCCGAACAAAACTAGGCCTAGCTAAATTTGTGAATGTCTGACAACCCCCCCACCCCTAACCGAATCCCCAACATTGCCACATCATACAACATCTTACAACATCCCGTCCGCAACAATACCCTCCATGCCTACCAACTGTAAATTACCTCATTGTCCCCCACCACTTACAGAAACAGCCCAGGCCTCCTCAACTACCCCCTTTCTGAACTAGGAGAAGCGCCAAAGAAGAGCGCAGCACCCGCACCTGATCCAGCGACAAACAAGCTGCCCCTCAATACCCACCTATCGATTGTGCACCATCATCCAAGAAAACCCCTTCGAGTACTACAAAAAAGCCCACGTAGAACCCCTAAAAAAACACTCACTAAAGGGCGGGTGGGCGGGCAAAAACTCATGCCCCCACTGTCCTGATGCCAGCTGCTGTGTCACTGCACCAAAATGGTGTCCAGTGACACAAGATGTCTGATTATAAAAGCCCCAGCCCAAAAACAGCCCAACTGAAGCCCAAGAAACCTCCCCCAGCCCAACCAGCTCAAATTGCTCTGCTGTGTCTCCGGTGCCCCCTTTCCCACCCCCACGGCCCCAAAACTACCCATGGGGGCAAGCCTCCCGTTGGTCGGCTGCCCCTCAAATCCCCATTGGGGCCCACCCATAGGGGGGGCACTGACCACAGACACAGCAATGGTGTGATAAAGGCCGCTTTATTGGAATCAGGTGCACCCTGCCTACTCCCCAACCTTGGCCTGTGCCGAATAAAACTAGGCCTAGCTAAATATGTGAATGCCTGACAACCCCCACCCCCACCCCTAACCGGATCCCCAACATTGCCACATCATACAACACCTTACAACATCCCGTCCGCAACAATACCCCCCATGCCTACCGACTGTAAATGACCTCATTGTCCCCCACCACCTACAGAAACAGCCCAGGCCTCCTCAACTACCCCCAACTACCCCCCTTTCTGAACTAGGAGAAGCGCCACTCGAAAGCCGCATTAGCGACTTTCGACCCCCACAAAGGACTCCAACCTCCTCGGATACCTGCGCACCCCCAAGGCCCCATCCAGCACCTCCTTCGACTGCACGATGTATAACTCCATCCCGTACCGTGAGAGATGCACTCCATCCTCCCTAAAAAATTACACCACCCCATACCTAAGCTCAGTGGTCCATCCTGCCTATCTCCTCCCTGGCACAGAAATCCCTCATCTCCCTGTTGATCTTCCGCCTCGTCCTATCAATCGCCCCAGGGCGCTCTGCCCCCCCCTCCCCCCTCCCCCAGAACCTTCTAGGAATAAATTCTGACCAGATCAAGTGGCAACCTGCCCAATTCATCTTAATCTTCAACAGGTCCCTCTTCATCTGTTTGACCAGTGCCAAACTCTTACACTGCACCAGGTCATTTTTGCCCAGATGGATAACTAACACATCCGGGCACACCGCCCCCCGGACCACATTGTTCAGCGAGGGCATCAACTCATGCCAACGCATTCCCCCCTTTCCCTGCCAATGACATCTAGACAAACTGTCATCCAAATCGAGGTTGAGCCCTCTCTGCCCACTTGACAAATGAGTGTCCCACAATGAAAATGTTCAGGCTGTCCACCTCAGCCCGCCACAGCACCTGAAAAGACACACATATCAGAGGGCGAACCAACAAGCTCAGAGCGCCTCTCCTACCTGCCGCATCCTGATGTATCACCTATAGCAATTGGACTTCCACCGCCCCAACCGCTTGATCTCTTCCTATCCCCAACCACACCGCGCTGCCTCCGTCGCCACCCCAATTCGAAACGAGTGCGTCCCAAACGCCTTCGGGTCCTCACCCATATTCCGCAGGGCGTGCCGCAGAACCCACAGAGCCTGAGCCGCTGTCACCCTGCCGCCATCCCTTTGCCTGAAAACCACGCAGTCCTCCGCATTCCGATCCGCCGCCAACTGCCGGCCCCCCGAGGCCCAGCACCACCCACATCCCCACCCCCCTCTGACGCAAACGCACCGCAACTTCCCGGTCCCGCATCTCCATGTCCTCCCACAGGAGTCCCTGGCCCCTTACGAGCCTACCAACTCCGACACCTGAAACGCTACAAAAAATAGCCAGGACATGAGCGTGGAAAACAATACTGCCTCGCTTCCGCTCCGGTACACCGACAGCAACACACCAATCAATGCCCCCAGCAATGCCCTCGTGACCGGCTGACGCTGCACCACCCGCGCTCCCCTCTCCCTCGCCCACCCTTCCAGCAATCGAGCCCCCAACTCACCCGCCGACGGGGGGTACTCGCACCACAACTTCCCCATGAACGCCACCGCCGCCAATTTGCCCGCAATCGTCACCCGCGACAGACCCCTGTCCATCAGACTCAACATGAACTGTACCACCTGCTCCTCCCACTGCCAGGGATCCCCGAGCCTTACCGCACCCGAGCGCCGGAACTCCACCCACGCCTGCGCGTACGCCTTCCACGTAAACGCGGCCACCAACGCCATCACCAGCTGAATAACCCGGCATCTCCTACTGACCAGAGCTCCCTCGGTACTGACGTCTTGACCGTCTCCGCCGCCGTGGCTAGCCCATGGAACCTCTGCCACTGTGAACGAGACAAAGCATCCACAATGTCATTGTCCACTCCCGGCACGTGGTGCGCATGAAACATAATGTCATTCTCCAAACAGCGCAACACTAAAACTCTCATCAGCTTCAAATCCTGCGGGTCCCGCGCCGATTGGCTGTTCACCACGTGTACCACAGCCATGTTGTCCACTCTGAAAAACACCCTCTTGTGTGCCAACTCACCCGCCCACACCGTGACTGCCACCAACAACGGTGTCATGTTTATTAAGTCCGCGGCTCTCAGAAGGCTCGCCGTGACCCGAGTACGGCAACAAACATCAACAAAGACGCAGAAAACGACATTTCCCGGCATGCCCGGGAACGCGTTGCGTGATTGACGCAGAACACGCAAGACACGGAAGTAAAGGGCGTACCAAAGACGCCAACACCGCCGATTATTCCTGTTTGGACGTTACGAGGGTTGGTATCAAGCCGATCTGCTAAGATACTATTGTTTCCTATACTTACAGAGATCACTGGTGTCCCGTTCTAGGTCAGACACAGCCTCGCACTTGTTTTGAGCGGAAATCTGCTCATGAGAGCATTTTGTTTTCTAAAAGCTAACAATCTCCCTGTTGGAGGAGATGCAGTGAATCGTCTCATTGCAGGGAGGCACCTGAACCAATGCACTGATTGTTGAACTTCATGAATTAGGAAGTCATAACTCGAACAGATGACATTGTGTATTGTGCAAATTTGGAACGTCTAAGAAGTATTATCCGTTTGAGTGCCAGAGATCTACTGGTTCCATTGAATTGTTGTCACTTGAGAAGCGTTAAGACTGATGTGAAGTCTGCCGTTTTATGTACATACCTTACTTTCATCCTTAAACACAGGAGAAGAGAGACAGGGGGGTTCAAGCCTGAGGGTGTGGTGCCAACAAGAGTGAAAACAAAAACTGTTAGGTATGCCTGAGTATTGTAGTAATGATTCTTCATCCATTTGGGGAATGTGAATTATATGTTTGTTATTGTATGTCTCTTAGATACATTGGTGATCACACTCTAGCAGTGCCCCGAATCTCTTCCCCTAGGACCCAGGTCCACAGTATTTTCCTTTACAGGTAGGGATAGTTCTTGGCAATATCCAGAAAAAAAGAAAGGTTTTAGGAATGTGTTTAAGGGAGTGGGAGGGTGTATTCTAATCATCTGTCGATCTCGTTTCAGATCTCCCTCCCCGCTGTCCCTTTCCTTTCCCTCCCTTGCAGGACTGTCCTAGTCACTTGTGTGCATACTTCAGGCTCTGGAAGAGTTGTGTAGGGGAGGTTATAGGTAATTCAGCACAGCCCCGAAGAAGTGGAGAAGACGGAGCCTGACAGAATAATCACCTACAATTACTTACCTTTGAGGTTCCGTGACAATTGTAAGTGGTGTTTTCGACTCGCACGAATATGGTCGAGTCTAGTATCTATGAACCGCAAATGACGAGTTTAGTAAGTGTGCGCAGTTTCGCTGTGCTAACTTAAACCGTTCGTTTGTTATGTGGGCTTTTCATCTGTACCCACGGGTTCCATCTTAGATACGGCATCCATTTTGTCTCTTGCCCTCAAGTAGTCAGCGAACGGACGCTGTCCGCTTCGCGACCCTGGGACTCCCAAGATATTTGTGGAAGACACATGTCCTTTGAAAGTGTCTTTATGACGAGGGGGTTGCTACTGTAAGGCAGGTGGCGCCGCTTGAGGCTCATCTTGCCGCACGGACTTATTGTCTCAGCCGTGCATCTCATTAGGCACGTCCCTTTGATGCCTGTATCTCGTGCTTCCCGGCACCTCCCCTTTTACACCCTTTTCGATCTCCCCACTGTCTCCGTCTTCCTCTGCACCTGTCTTCGTTCCTGTTTCGATCCACTTTACTGCTGATTGGAATTTGCTAATGGTGGGAAGATGGGTTTTTACAGTTGGGAACCGCCAAATGTTTCCGCACTTATGTTCCGGACCTTGTATGTTTCAAAGCGACCAAAGCGACCCCTCTGGGAGCTCGATGTGGGAACTGAGTTGTAAACCTTTGTGTTCAATGTTAGCCTATGGGTAAAAACTGTATAAAAGGAGCGATCCACAAAACCAATTTGAAGCAGTCTCCCCAAGTTGCACACGGTGTGCTTGTCGTGACTTCTGTGTTCCCTGCAGTAAATAAACCTTGACTCTTTGACGCCGAAGGAAGTGTCCCGTGTCTCTGTGACTTGTACGCCGAAGCAGGTTACCCACGAAGGTTTCAGGTGTTGTGCCCTGGCACCGCTGGGTCCAAAGAACCCAGTCCTTCAGTTGGCGCCCAACGTGGGGCTGCATCAGTGGTACCGGTCCAAGCCCGACGATCGTGAGGAACTTCGTGTGAAATCTCCGAGGGAAGGTGCACCCCGCTTCATCGATCCTGTTGTCGAAATAAGTGGCCCGAAGACTTTTCCCGCGAAGATTCCCGCCTCCTAACGGCTGCGACGGACTGCTGCCCTGACTGTAGACCTGTTTTGGCGCCTGGCGTAGACCTTGGTATAGCGAGACGATAGACGGGCCTTCCTGAGGACGCCATTGATCTTTGAGTTAAGTATTTGTGGGTCGCTCCCAGAATCCTTGGTTGTAGACACTTTAGCGAGTGTCTTTGTTGTAAACACTAGTGGTTTGTTGTTGTTGTACACGCTGTGTGAGTGTTTTTGTCGGTGACACTTTGCTAGCGTAACTTTGTTGTTGTATTTGTTTGACGACTGCAGCCGCCAAAGACCGAGGGTTTTGTTCTTGCTGGGACTTGGTAAATCCCGTAACCCTTGAAGTTTGTGAAACTCGGCTAGCGTGCAAGATGCCTGGTCGCAGTACTTTGTTCAGTTGCTTTAGACCTTGTGGTGCGGATTCCCTGCTGGAGGACTCGTGTCCGATACCTCCGGTAGGAACTCCTACTTATGACTTATATAGCAAACATGGGCTAGGCCCGATTGCTTTTAACGATTATTGGATAAAATATACAAAGAAAGACGGCGATCTTCGTTGGCCACCTCACGGTAGCTTCGAAGCGTCGATCTTAGATAATTTGGAAATTAAGTTGTTCGAACGTAAATCTAGGCCGGCCATGTTTGATGCCTTTCGGTTGTGGCGCAAAGAAGCCCGACAGAAAGAGATCAGACAGAATAAACGTAGTGAGCGAGATAATGTTGCTACTATTGTAAAGAAAGCTGAGCAGTTTCAGCGTGATAAGGAGGATAAGGATAAGGAAGTGTTTGAGAGGCTGCAACGTATGACCATAGATAAATGCTATCCTGCTTTGCCTACGGAGTCGGATAAGAAGGAAGAGGCAGTTGAGGATCCTTTAATGTCCTATCTTATGAAGTCGCCACCTCCGTACGTACAGGGTACCGCAGCTCCTGTGGTCCCTGCCGTACCTGTTCTCCCACCTGTTATTCCTCCGCCTATTCCTCAACCTGTACCCGCTCTTCCGACTGTTCCTGCTCCTGTGCCTGTGTCTATTCCTACTGCTCCTCCGCTTCCACATACTCCTGCTCACACTACTGCTCCTGTGTTGTTAACCCCTGTCGTTGCTAATGTCTCTACTCCTTCTCTTGTTAGTCCTGTGTCTTACTCTTGTCCCTCTACTCGTAACCGTAGTTCTCCTATTGCGGCTAGCTTCTTTCAGTCGCTCGGACCTGTTTTTGGGTCCGCTGGTTCTGATGGCCCACCGCAGAGGCGTAGTCAGCTTCCTGGTAATAGGGAACGCGCTGCGCTATACAATATGGCGATGAGTTGGATGGACAACCCGCAGAGAAATCCACCCCGTGTTGTTCTTGAAACATTTAGTCAATTCAACATACCGACTCAGAGATATGTGTTTGACGAAATGTGTAAACTTTTACATGATCAGATAGCGGCAGTTGCGCCTGACGAGGTGCTGACCGCCCTGTCCAATCTTCGGCTTCAGTTCGCAACTGGACTGATAGTCGATACTAATGTCCGACGTGCTATCGAGCAGTTGCTGTCTTTCCGTCTAGCTCCTATTCCTCACGCACTGTTTGTAGAGGATCTTGAACGCCAACAAGCTGAGTCTGGCCAATATCCTATGCGTGAAGTTCCGCCGGTTTGGGTACCTGCTGATAATACCGATGTTAATAACCCAATAGCGGCGCATTTCCAGAGAGTATGGATACATCTCCCTTGGAAACGATCGGAAGTGCTTCAGGTGAAACAAACTTTGCCCGATCCACACAAAAATCCTGCTGGGTATTATAAGGAATTGTCGCAGCTCGTAGATGCTACGGTAATGAATCTTGCCGATATCGACATGTTGTTTGGCAATGTCGTACCGCAACCGGTATGGGCTAAGATTCGTCACCAAGATCACGCAAATGAATTAGGTGGTGATTGGAATGCCATTACAGCGGCAGACGCTGGACAAGCGGCTGCTACTAAACCCGATCAGTTGATTGAACTTCTTCCCCAGCGAATCATTACGTTAATGAAAACGCTCATGCCAGCTATGAAGGTAAATTGGGATAAGTTGTCAGCCTGTAAGCAAAAGAAAGATGAGAGTGTTTCAGACTTCTTTACGAGGTTTGAGGAAACATTCGTTGACCATAGTGGACAGGATATGGGTACCGAGGGTGGACAACGGCTGTTTGTTGATAAATTTGTATCGAACTTATTGCCCGACTTGTGCAATAAATTGAAGAATTCAGAAAGTGCGTGGGCCGTTTCGACCTCAGCTCAGATTCTGGCTACGGCGCAATATTACGAAAATAGAGAAAAAGAGGAAACTGATCGCGCTGATAAAAAAACAAAAGAGCTGAAAACTAAAGTGTTGTTACAACAAGCATATCCGCCGCGTTCTAATCAGAATGCGTCTCAGCAGAATAGATCACAGTCGCAATCGAGTCGATCGCAATCGCGTAATGATTCCTCTTTCAACAGATCTTCCTTAGGGTACAACCAATGTGCTTATTGTAGACAGGAGGGACACATTAAATTTGATTGTCCTGCTTTAAATGATCGTAATAGTGGTAATTCGTCTAGAGGAGGCCGTGGTGGTTCGCAGAATGCATCACGTGGTAGAGGTCGTGGTGCTCAGAACGACCGCTCTGACAACTCATCAAATTCTAATAATTGTTTCGATCAACGTGGATCATCACAAGGACGATCTGCGCAGTACAATGTAGACGATTATTACGTCGATCAGGGAACTGACGACAGTAATTACTAGGACAGCCAAAGACAAGGAGAGGGAGTGGTATCAGTTCCGGTCGATCAGAGAGGGCCTTACGTCGCAGTTGCTACATCGGGCGTCGTTGAGCCTTTTCTGTTGGACACTGGTGCAGCGAAAAGTTCTATCATGCATTCGAAACTCCCTGGCGCACCTTTGTCTGGCTTAACAAATGTATCCGTTGGATTCTCTGGCGCCCCCGTTAGCAATCCAGTTTCGCGCCCTTTGCCCCTTAAAATTGGGCCTCGTGAGCTCGAAGCTCCATTGATTTTGACCACTGGTTGTGGTGAAAATCTTTTGGGTCTGGATTTGCTTAAACGTTTGTATGCAACTTTGTATTGTTCTCCTGCGGGTGTAAAGCTTACGTTCGGAGAGAAAGTAGTCTCTCCCATGTATTTGTCCCTCGATAAGCTTCCACCGGAATTGGATTCTCTTCCTGCGTCTTTGTGGGCGACGGGTCCAAACGATGTGGGCCTACTTGATATCTCCCCTTATGTTGTTCAGTTGAAATCGAATGTGCGATTGCCACGTATTCCCCAGTACCGTATCTCCCTTGATGGTGAACGAGCTTTGTTAGCGATCATCTATGATTTGATCGAGAAAGATGTTATTGAGGAGACTCGGGGAAACGTGTGCAACAGCCCTGTACTGCCCATTCTTAAACGTACTGATCCTACCAAACCGCCTGTTTATCGTTTTGTTATCGATTTACGGGAGGTAAATAAAATTGTGGTTCCTCAATTCCCTGTTGTGCCTGACATCACGGCGCTACTGACTCTGATTCCAGCTACTGCTTCATGGTTTTCGGTGATTGATTTGAAAAATGCGTTTTTTAGCATCCCGATTGCCGAAGAGAGCAGGGACCTTTTCGGTTTCTCTCTTGGAGGACGTAGCTTCCGGTTCAAACGCGCTCCTCAGGGCTACTGTGAAAGTCCATCGATTTACAGTCAAGCTTTGAAGGGTCAACTGGATGCGTTTCGGTTGCCGGTTGGTGCGGCTTTAATTCAATACGTCGACGACTTATTGGTGGCTGCTGATACTCAGGACATTTGCAAAATTGCTACGGTATCGTTGCTGCAGCATCTCTGTGAGTTAAATCACAAGGTGTCACCTTCTAAACTCCAATATTGTTGTCAAGAAGTAACCTATCTAGGTCACTTATTGTCAAAGGAGGGAAGGAGATTGACCCCAGAGAGAATCGCAGCGATTGCGCGAATGGCTGTGCCAAAAACCCAAAGAGATGTGCGTGCCTTTCTAGGTATCACGTCGTACTGCAGGCAGTGGATTCCTAATTTTTCATTGCTAGCGAAACCATTGGTGGCTCTTACGTGCAAGGATGTTCCAACTCCTTTACCATGGACGGAAGAATGTCAGAAAAGTTTTTCTGAATTACGTGATTCATTGTGTTCGGCTCCTGTGTTAGGTACCCCTGATTACAGCAAGCCGTTCACGTTATATGTTCACGAGAGGGAAGGTTGTGCGTTGAGTGTCTTAACGCAACCTTTTGGTGGTAAGCAACGTCCATGTGCATATTTTTCCTCGACCTTAGACCCAGTAGCTAGAGCATTGCCGAGTTGTTTGAGAGCAACTGCGGCAGCTGCGGTCTCCATCCGACAATCAGCAGGATTGGTCATGGATAATATGCTTACAGTGATGGTTCCGCATGCAGTCGATACTCTTTTGAATCGAACGAAAACTCAGCACTTGACGAGTGCAAGGTTGTCTGGGTACGAATTGACGCTCTTGGCAAGCCACATTCAGATAAAACGTTGTAATGTCCTAAATCCGGCAACTTTGTTACCAATTAGTGCAGAGTCAGATGAAGTAGCAGAACATGACTGCTACTTGCGTACAGAGGAGGAAACAAAAGGTCGAGTGGACCTTAAAAACACCCCATTGGAAGACCCTGACGGCACCCTGTATGTGGATGGGTCATGTTTTAAGTTGCCGAATGGTGATGTGACTACTGCTTATGCTGTTGTAACGTTGAATACTGTTGTTGAGACTGCGAGATTGAATCAGAATTCTGCCCAAGCTGCAGAGCTGATTGCTCTTACTAGAGCATGTGTATTAGCAAAAGATAAACGTGTGAATGTGTACACCGATAGCCAGTATGCTTTCGGTGTAGCGCATAGCTTTGGACGGTTGTGGCGAGAGCGTGGTTTCTTCACGTCGCATGGCACGAAAATACAGCATGGCCAGCTCGTGAACGATCTTTTGGATGCATTGACTTTGCCTGCTCAAGTTGCAATTGTTAAGTGTAGTGCGCATCGTAAGGTGACGGATGATGTTGGTCGTGGTAACGCGTTTGCAGATGAAATTGCTAAGGAGACTGCCCGGAACCTTAGCACTCGAATGTATGTGACGAGTTCGGTTAGGTGGCCTACAGAATCAAGTATGTGTGAGAATACTATAGAGAGCGTGAAAGCAATTCAGAATGAGGCCACCGACACTGAAAAGACGAAATGGAAAGAAAGTACGGGAAGGTTGGATGCGAATGGTTGCTGGATCGATTTGTCGGATCAGAAAAGATGGATGTTACCGGATGCGTATGTACTAGCCGTTGTGACAATGGCACATGGGTTAGCACATATTAGCGCGAAAGGTATTTGCAAGTTGTTGGCTGATGTGTGGAAGAATGATGGTATTACGAAGTGTGCTGAACGTCTGGTGAAGAATTGTATGGTGTGTATAATGTACAACCCTGGCAAAGGAACCCCAACTCCCCCTGGCAGTTTTGCTCCTCCTTCGTATCCCTTTGAGGTGATTCAATTGGACTTCATCCATATGGAGCGATGCAATAACTTGAAATACGTTTTGGTTGTGGTTTGTGCATTCTCTCGATGGATCGAGGCCTATCCCCTCAAAGATAATACTGCTTTGTCTACTGCGAAAATCCTACTGAAGGAATACTTTCCTCGGTATGGAATGCCTAGAGTCGTGTGGTCAGATAACGGAAGTGAGTTTGTTGGAAGTGTGATGAAGAGTGTGTGTAAGGGCCTTGGAATTAATCAAAAATTCCATAGCGCCAATCATCCCCAGTCAGCTGGATTAGTTGAAGGTTACAATGGTACCCTTAAACTAAAATTAGCGAAGATTCAGGCTACGACTGGACTTTCGTGGCCTGACGCTTTGCCTCTAGCACTACTGTCAACTAGGGCGACTGTACACTCCCGAATAGGGCTTAGTCCCTATGAAATAGTGTTCGGCCGTCCTGCGAATGTGTGGGGGGTTCCTAGGCCAGGTATATTCGTTGATCTTGAGTATCCGATGTTGATTGATTACTTACATGACTTGACTGCTAAACTGAGGTTAATTCATCAACAGGTTTACGACGCCTTGCCGACGCAGACGGAGGGTCCAGGCCACCAGCTCCAGCCCGGTGATTGGGTTGTCACCCGTAATTTTTCGCGCAAGAAGAATCTGGACCCCCGTTTTGTTGGACCTCACCAGGTGCTCCTGGCCACGAGGACTGCCGTTCGTCTTGAGGGGCGGAAGAATTGGGTACATGCTACCCATTGTAAACGAGTCCCTATTCCTTTACCGGCAGACCCGTGGGTGAGGAAAGGCATTGCGTCAACAGAAGCAGAGACATTGCCGGCGTTTGTACCCTTTAGCGACGCACAGCTTGTTGGTGAACACTCAGCGCAGCAGAAAGCCACTGTTGGAACATTGTCAGCAAAAGACTCAAGACCAAGTCAACAAACTGATCAGCAGGACGCTGTCTCTTCAACGGATCCTTTATTTGACGAGCAGACACGTCCCGGGAAACATCGATATTCTTTGCGTTCTCATACTAAGGACAAATAAAATTGTTTTCTTGCTTTGCTGAAACTGATAACTGCAATATCCTCGTTTCCCCTGATCAACTTTGAACATTTCGTATGATTGAAAATTGTTTGTACATGTATTAAGATTTTTTTTTATCTTTTTCCTTCCACAGCTGATTTTTGTGCTAAATAAAATACATATTGTGTATTGAGGGCCGTAGGGCCGCGCGCGTACTTCCTTCTGGACAGTAGGTCTTGACGCTAGGTTAAAGGCCGTCGGTTCCTAGGAACTCCTGGGGATTGACTATTGCTGCACAGAACGAAGTGCGTCAAGAAACGTTGCGGACGGTCGTAGGGAAATGGCATTTTCGAAGCTGAACGATTTGGAAGGAGCTCAGGCGTATAGAGTTAAACTGCAGAAACTTAGTCGTACTAAATGTGTTGTATTCCAATTGTTTGTACTGTTTTTAACTGCTTCTGCATTCTTGGCGGGTGGGGTGTATTATGCTATGTCTTACTTTTTACTTCCTACCCCTACTCCTACGTCTTACCCTAACGTTACTCTTACTGCTACTACTGCTTCTCCCCATTCCTTTCATATTTTACCGGAACACGAACAGGCTAGACGTGTAGAATTCCGCAACAATTCCTTTATCCAGCTCCTCCATCAGCATCAGTTAGTGGTTAACACTACTAATTGTTGGGTGTGTGGGTTGATGCCACATACTACGGGTAAGGGAATTCCATATCTGGTGTTACCGTATAGTTCCCAAGGGTCAGCTCGAGCATACCAAACAATGCTTCGAAGCGCACTAGGTTTCCACCCCTCTCCAGAGCGTTCCCCCAAACCTGGTCCTACCTCGTATCAGTGGGTGGTATCGATGGCAATACAGGATTTGGAAGATGAGATCCATGATGCTTTTCTCATCCCTAAGGCAGAGGTACAAGCCTATAGGGCACCGAATAGAGGGGAATATAGTATGTTCACTAATGAAAGGCAGCTTAAAAGCTCGCCACCAATATGGGTCGTACCCCACACTGGTAATCTTTGTCTCGTGGGTCGTGGTTCGCAAGCCTCACTTGGAGTAAGTGCTTGCACTGAAAGTTACGTTCTGCCAATGTCCCCGACCCCTGTGTTTCTGGCTGCCAAGGGTACGTACTTCATCTGTCATGATCGTGCATATACATGGTTGCCCTCAGACTTCATGGGCTCATGTTTTGTTGCAAATCTGTTGCCTCCGACGTTCACTGTAGATGCCGATTACCATAAGACTAGAGTTGTACGAGGCGTAATTAGCGAAGAGGATACTGCCGGTCAAGAGGCAGGAGACTTTTTCAAGGGTTTCCTCCCGTTTTGGGGACCTATGGTTAATAGTAGGAACCTGAGACATTTGACTCGAGTGGTAGAATCGACAGCTAATGTTACTGCCAGTGCCCTTGGTAATATCACCACAGAACTTCAGGCGGAGAGACTTATGACGTTACAAAACCGTATGGTTTTAGATGTCGTCTTGGCAGATCGCGGTGGGGTATGTAAAGTGATCCATTCGAGCTGTTGCATTTTCATACCTGATAATGCTCCTACTGTCTATCAAGCCATCTCGAAGTTGCATAAGATCTCCGAATCCATACGCGTGGATGTAGGGGATTGGACGCTACTCGGTTGGTTTTGGGGCCTGATGTCGACTTGGGGTTGGAAGATTCTGATGATCATCGGGGTTGTGGTAGTGTTCCTGTTCACGTGTTGCCTTTGTGTACAGTGTGGTCCTGCCTTATGTGGCCTCTGTGCTACAACGTGTATGAGACAACCACCTGTTACCAAGGGGACTCGGTCGGACAGATCTATGCTACAACGACATCTTGATGGTCTGATGAATATCGAATATGATTCCGACTAGTGCTTGCCTACATGAGGGCAAAAGGAGCGTCTGAGGTTCCGTGACAATTGTAAGTGGTGTTTTCGACTCGCACGAATATGGTCGAGTCTAGTATCTATGAACCGCAAATGACGAGTTTAGTAAGTGTGCGCAGTTTCGCTGTGCTAACTTAAACCGTTCGTTTGTTATGTGGGCTTTTCATCTGTACCCACGGGTTCCATCTTAGATACGGCATCCATTTTGTCTCTTGCCCTCAAGTAGTCAGCGAACGGACGCTGTCCGCTTCGCGACCCTGGGACTCCCAAGATATTTGTGGAAGACACATGTCCTTTGAAAGTGTCTTTATGACGAGGGGGTTGCTACTGTAAGGCAGGTGGCGCCGCTTGAGGCTCATCTTGCCGCACGGACTTATTGTCTCAGCCGTGCATCTCATTAGGCACGTCCCTTTGATGCCTGTATCTCGTGCTTCCCGGCACCTCCCCTTTTACACCCTTTTCGATCTCCCCACTGTCTCCGTCTTCCTCTGCACCTGTCTTCGTTCCTGTTTCGATCCACTTTACTGCTGATTGGAATTTGCTAATGGTGGGAAGATGGGTTTTTACAGTTGGGAACCGCCAAATGTTTCCGCACTTATGTTCCGGACCTTGTATGTTTCAAAGCGACCAAAGCGACCCCTCTGGGAGCTCGATGTGGGAACTGAGTTGTAAACCTTTGTGTTCAATGTTAGCCTATGGGTAAAAACTGTATAAAAGGAGCGATCCACAAAACCAATTTGAAGCAGTCTCCCCAAGTTGCACACGGTGTGCTTGTCGTGACTTCTGTGTTCCCTGCAGTAAATAAACCTTGACTCTTTGACGCCGAAGGAAGTGTCCCGTGTCTCTGTGACTTGTACGCCGAAGCAGGTTACCCACGAAGGTTTCAGGTGTTGTGCCCTGGCACCGCTGGGTCCAAAGAACCCAGTCCTTCACCTTCTTCTTGACTGTGCTGAAGATACATAGTGATGGCAACCCTAGACGACGTCATAGCTGGTTCAAACCGAGTTAGCAGCATCCAATAGAGAAGTAGCGGCCTCTAGAGCGGAAACAGCGCAACTAAGGGCTAGAATGGATAGAATCCAGGCAAACCCGTTTGATGCAGGGGGAAGTGCAACCCCATCCACCTCAGTGGTAGTAGAGATGCCTGCCCACATACCCTTAGCACCCCCTGAGAGGTTCTTTGGGGACAATAAAAAGGTGCATGTCTTTATGATGCAGGTATTACTTCACTTCATGTGCAAACCAAAGTTATTTGCCACAAACCAGGCTTGTGTAGCTTTTCTGATTTCCTACTTAGGGGGTGAGGCAGCGCGTGGTCAGTTCCTGTAGTAAGACGCGATGACCCAATACTTTATGACTGGGATGAGTTCCGGGCTGAATTTGAAAAAACGTATGACCGCCGCGCCAAAACGTTTACCGCTGACAGGGAGCTTCTGGTGCTCAAACAAGAGAACACAGAGTTGGTTATGTATCTCAATGTCTTCCATCGGTTAGTGGCCGAAACCGATTTGCCCGAAGCAAAACAATCGGCTGGTTTCTATCAAGGGCTGAACGACGAGTTGAAGGGCGTGTTGGCCCAGATCGACTCACAACCTCGCACGTTCAACGCTCTCATTGACCTTACCTTGCGTTTAGATAATCGAATGAAGGAACGTAAAGGTGACTACAAGAAGCGAGAGAAGGGAGGCACGTCCTACGAACGAGAGAGTCCGAGAGAAAAATCTGTCCCCACTCCCGAACCTATGGAAATCGGGGCAGTACGTGCTTCGCTGACGTTGAGCGAAAAGGACCATCGCCGCAAACAAGGCCTGTGCCTCTATTGCGGTAAGAAAGGACACTATTTGCGGGATTGTCCAGTGAAGCCTAAATCAGGTGGGTTCAAAACAGGACAAACCACAGCCGGTATCACAGGACAGGGATGGGAAAACACCAAAGTTTGATAGCGGGTGAAGGGAACCCATCAAACTGTCTCATAATCCCTTCCATCCTTCCTGACAACCAACACAAAAGGAACCACATGTTTCTTATAATGAAATTGGTTATTGATAATGAAGAAAAACCTATACGAGCTATGTTGGTTTCCGGTGCAACCGGGTGCTTTATGGACTTCTCGGAAGCCAAAAGACTAGGAGTGCAGCTCCTAACCAAGACGTCTCCAGAGACAGTATATGCGGTGGATGGAACTGAACTCGAAGCAGGCCCTATTAAGTACCACACTCCGGAATACGAACTCACTCATGACGGCATCCATCACGAGACGATGCCCTTTAACATCATTCAGGCTCCTCATTATGGGGTTATTTTGGGACTCCCGTGGCTCCAGAAACATGAACCGCTACTCCACTGGACAACCAAGAAGGTACAGTTTACCTCTGAATATTGCATAAAATATTGTTTCACGAAGCCGAGTGGTCCTTCAGGAGTTTTGGCATCTGTCCAAACAATCGCCACTGCGGCCGAAAAAGAGGTGTTGCTTTCTTCTTGTTACAAGGAATTTGAATCAGTATTTAGCGACGCCCAGGCCGAATCACTTCCACCGCACAGACCCTACGATTGCCGCATTGATCTCATTCCGGGAGCGGTAGTACCGAATGGAAGAATTTACGCCCTCACCATTCCTGAAAACGAGTTCCTAAGGGAATACCTTGACAAATACCTCGCTCTCGGCTACATCAAACCGTCACGATCCCCGGCAGCATCCCCTTTGTTTTTTATCCCTAGAGACAATGGAGAGAAGAGGTGTTGCATTGACTATAGAGCACTGAACTCAATAACGGTGAAGAACCAATACCCGTTGCCCTTGATATCTGTACTACTGGAACAAGTACGGACCGCCAAAGTCTACACAAAATTGGACCTCAGAGGAGCCTATCACCTTGTACGAATAAGACAAGGAGACAAGTGGAAGACGACTTTCAAGACGCGGTATGGGCTATTCAAATATCTCGTTATGCCCTTCGGGCTCTGTAACGCCCCAGACGCCTTTCAGTTCTTCCTGAATGAGGTATTGCGAGAATTCCTTGATCGATTTACCGTAGTGTATATCGAAGATATTTTAATCTATTCTGATTCTATTGAAGAGCACACGAATCACGTGAGTCTGGTGTTACAAGCATTGGTTACCCACCATTTGTACTGCAAAATCAGGAAATGTGAGTTCCACATGACTACGGTGGAATATGTGGGGGTAATGCTCACTCCGTCTGGTCAGGTGATGGCCGAAAGAAAAGTTCGGGCTGTCAAGGAATGGCCTTGTCCTTGTTCCATACAATGTCTGTTGGGGTTCGCCAATTTCTACAGGCGTTTTATTCGCAATTTCTCAGCCATGGTAACCCCATTGACCCGTCTCGCGAGGAAAAACGTACCGTTTGTCTGGGACCAAGAGGCTCAGGAAGCCTTTGAACGGATGAAGATAGCTTTCTCAACCGCTCCTGTCCTTACACATGCTGACCCGGAGAGGCCTTTCGTGGTGGAAGCGGATGCATCAGAAGTGGCATTGGGAGCAGTATTGTCCCAGAGAGACGAAGACACTGGAATATTACATACTATAGTGTACATGTCACAGAAACTTAACCCAGCAGAAAACAACTACACAATCGCCGAGAAGGAGCTATTGGCCATCCGCGATGCATTCTTAGAGTGGAGACACTGGTTGTTGGGAGCGAAGCATCAAGTCACAGTGTACACCGACCACCGCAACCTGCAATTTATGCGAGACGCTCGTCACCTAACCCCAAGACAGCTTTGTTGGATTTTGTTTTTTGAGGAATATCAGTTCGTTGTCACATTTCGACCCGGTGTACTCAACAAGAAAGTCGACGCCTCGACGCGACAGGAACACCCGTCTCTCCATAACACCACACCGATAAGAGCGATCATGTACCCCTCACAGGTGGTGGGGGTTACACAATCCGAAGACCTGTTACATTGCATAAGTAGGAGCGCTCAAACTTGTGTCTGGAGAACCTGGCTCCGCCACCATCCTGAATGGAATATGAAACAGGGCATACCTATGAGTGGAACGCAGGTTCTTGTTCCTACAAAACCCCTCAGTAAAACAGTGTTTTCCTGGTACCATGATGCCTCGTGTGTTGGTCACATGGGGTATGTGAAGACTCTCGAAAAGGCTTAGAGACAGTTTTAGTGGCCCACCATACGACCTGATTTTAGTCAATGGGTAAAGGAATGTACACAGTGTGCCCAAATGAAAACTGATCACCGTCAACCTCAGGGACTCCTTCAAACAATGCCGACCCCTGAAAATCCTTGGGACATGTTTTCGGTGGACTTCATTGTTGGGCTCCCTAAAGATCAAGGAAAACCCGTCATCATTGTTGTAATTGATTTCCTTACCAAGATGGGCCACTTTATCGCCTGTAATCAAGTCCCTTCAGCAGGTCTCCTAGCCCACCTTTTGTTGGTGAATGTTGTCAGGTTACATGGACTCCCGAGGGCAATCGTCTCGGACAGAGGTGCCCAGTTTACTGCTCATTTCTGGAAGACCTGGTGTAAAGAACTGCACATCCAAGCGTCTTTATCCACCAGCTTTCACCCACAAACTGACGGTCAGACAGAGAGATTTAACCAAACTCTGAAACAATACTTACGATGTTACGTACAAAGTAACACAGACTCATGGGTGGACTGGTTGTGGGTGGCAGAAATTGCATATAATAGCACGCAACACTCTTCCACACGACACTCTCCTTTTTTTGTTCTTATGGGCACCACGCTCGTGTTAATCCACTGCTTCTCCCTAGTACCAGCATCAAGTTGCCTGACGTCAGGGATAGGTTGTTGCGCGTTCGCAAGATACTTTTGTCTACGCGCAAAAACCTCCTGAAAGCCAAGGGTCAATACAAGAAACAGGCAGACAAGCACTGCAGGCCAAGTCCGGTGTACAAAAAAAGGGGCCTGGTGTGGCTGTCCACGAAGCATATACAGTTTCGGAGGTATAGTGTGTTCCACCCCAAGTACATAGGGCCATATAAGATACTCCAGTTGGTTGGCCCTGTGGCTGTCCGTCTTCGGTTGCCGGAGACGCAGTCGATCGTCTCATTGCAGGGAGGTACCTGAACCAATGCACTGATTGTTGAACTTCATGAATTAGGAAGTCATAACTCGAACAGATGACATTGTGTATTGTGCAAATTTGGAACGGCTAAGAAGTATTAGCCGTTTGAGTGCCAAAGATCTACTGGTTCCATTGAATTGTTGTCACTTGAGAAGCATTAAGACTGATGTGAAGTCTGCCGTTTTATGTACATACCTTACTTTCATCCTTAAACACAGGAGAAGAGAGACAGGGGGGTTCAAGCCTGAGGGTGTGGTGCCAACAAGAGTGAAAACAAAAACTGTTAGGTATGCCTGAGTATTGTAGTAATGATTCTTCATCCATTTGGGGAATGTGAATTACATGTTTGTTATTGTATGTCTCTTAGATACATTGGTGATCACACTCTAGCAGCGCCCCGAATCTCTTCCCCTAGGACCCAGGTCCACCGTATTTTCCTTTACAGGTAGGGATAGTTCTTGGCAATATCCAGAAAGAAAGAAAGGTTTTAGGAATGTGTTTAAGGGAGTGGGAGGGTGTATTCTAATCATCTGTCGATCTCGTTTCAGATCTCCCTCCCCGCTGTCCCCTTCCTTTCCCTCCCTTGCGGGACTGTCCTAGTCGCCTGTGTGTATACTTCAGGCTCTGGGAGAGTTGTGTAGGGGAGGTTATAGGTCATTCAGCACAGCCCGAAGAAGTGGAGAAGAGGGAGCCTGACAAATGGAAACAACTCCAAGAAAGCGATGCTACGGCCTCCTGCCTGCCAATGTGCCGGCCATTGCTCCGCGCACCACCGCCCGTGCCAGTACAGGCCAAAGCCTCCGACACCTGCGGCATCAGAGTACAGCGTAACTGCCCAATCCCAGTCCTCCACCGGCTCCATCAGCACACCATTGAACCGCTCTAGGAAAGCCCGCCACATCCGCAAGTCCTCCTTCACCCCTGCCAACAGATGCACGTGTTGATGGGGAAGGGTCAAACCCGACAACGCCAAGCCCAACCTCCTACAGAAAGTACGACCCGCACGCACCATGCGACAAACAAAGTTAAGATGCCCCAAGAGGACCTGGACCTCCCGTACCAACACTTTCTGCTTGCCTAGCATGTCATCCCCCAATGCCAACATGACCAACCTCTGGTCCCCCGGCAGGCGTGCTTCCATGGCAGCTGAGTCGAGCTATATACCGAGAAAGGGCAACACCGTACTGGGACTGTGTGTCTTCTCTGGCGCCAGAGGAACCCCAATCTCCTCCATCATCCCCGCCAAACTGTCCAGCAGCCGCTGGCAGTCCATTGCACCGGGTCGCCCCACCAGGAAGAAGTCATCCAGGTAGTGCGTCACCGCCTCAGAGCCTGTGCGCCTGGAAAAAGCCCACTGCAGAAAGGAACTGAATCGCTCAAACAACGCGCAGGAGACTGAGCACCCCATCGGCAATGCCTTGTCCAAAAAAAAGCCACAGTGGACCTGAATCCCCAGTAACTGGTGGTCATCCGGGTGGACCGGGAGCAAGCGGAACGCCGACTAAATGTCACACTTCGCCATCATAGCGCCCCGTCCCAACCCCGCCACGAGCCTCCGCGCCACGTCCACCGATGAGCAAGACACCGACGCCACCTCCGCCGATATGAAATCGTTGACTGACCCCCTGCCGGTCACGACAGGTGTTGTATCAGTCGGAACTGCCCTGGCTCCTTATTGGGCACCACCCCAATCGGGGGAATAATCAAACCAGACACTGGCGGTTCCCCTTATGGGCCCACCATGTGGCCCTCCTTGACCTCCTTCAACAGCTTCTCCCTCACAATACCCTTGTGAGCATTCACCGATTTCAAATTGTTCGCCCAGCGCGCAATCTGTGGGCCCTCATAGCCCAGCCGAAAACCCTCCCAGAACCCCTGCCGCAAAACGGCCGCATCCTCCGCCTGCGGGTACTCAGCCAGCCAGGGTTCCATCCTCGCCAGTCTAACCGGCGTACGAGCCCTTTCCCATGGTCCCCTCTCCCCCGTCTTCCCCCCTCCCCCCACCCTGTGAACCTCCGCTCTGTGTTCCTCCCTGCACGGGCTGTTGTCCCGGCGGCCTGATGACACCCCAGCAGCGTACCACTGGGTGCCGCCGCCCGCATTTGGAGCACTTGTGCCATAAACTGCACGTTTGGCGGCCACACGCCCCTTTATGGAAATCCCAGCAGGCCCCAACCGGGTTCTACCCAGTGGACTCACCCTGCCCCACCCCACCTCGGGTGGGCGAGCCGAAAAGGGGGCCGGCGTGAGCGGTAGACCGCTGGCCGTATACACCATATGCCCAAACTTTGCCCCGCCCATCGTCTGCTGGTACAGATCCAAATCTAGCTCCCCCACTTTGCCTCCAGATCGGACGCCATACACACCCGGAATTCCTCGTTGTACTGGGACCAGGCGTACCCACCATATGTCACCTGTGCCCTCCGCACCAAGTCCATGTACTTAAAAAGTGCAATGGACCAATCTGGAAACCTCTCACAATATATGCTGGTGTATATGAGGAAGGCCGCTGACCAATTTTCAATCGTCAAAGGAACCTTGGGGCGCCGCGCCAACTCCTGCTCCTCCTCCTTGGACCCCTCCTTCGAAGTCAACTCCCTATGCAACAACTTCAAGATATCGATATACTCCCCCTTCCAGATCTTCTCCTTCGTCCCCGCCGACAGGTGCGCCCCTAGCGGCTTGGTCACCCCCATGTACGGGAGCTTGCGAACCGGCACCACACAACTCTCCTTCCCTCCGGCCGGGCCCGCCTTCGCGTCCCCCATACCTTTGTTTTCGCCCTCACCTTTCCCTTGCCCACCCCGGTGTCCTTCACGTAACAGCCATTCACCAAACGCCTCCTTCATCCCCTCCAGCATCCGTCCCCACCGACACCTGCTCACAGCCCCGCTTGCTTGCGGCACTCCCCACTCCACCTCCTATCTTACCTGGCATCAAGGTCGGCGTCCGCACTGGATCCCGTCGCCTAACCAGTGGAGCTGAGGGGCTGTCACTCTGGGCGCGTCCTTCTGTGGCCATACCTGTAACACACTGCCAACAAGATTACTCGATCCCCCTCCCCCTCCCGTATCTCCCCCTCCTCCTCAGATTCCCCCGCTCCAACATCCCCCACGCCCCGGCCGTCCCCCATGGACTCCAGCCGGCTCAACCCCGCCTTTTCCTGCACACCCGCATCAAATCCACCAGGTCCACGCACTCGCTCTCTTCCACCGCCGCATTCGCACCAAGCATTGAAGTGACTGGAACCGCAGGCACCATCCTCCCCCCGGCAGCCGTCGCGCCCCTTCGGAGGTGGGCTGGCGCCGACACTTCCCGTCGCCGCCCCAAGCTCTCCCATGGCATGTCCCACGTTGGAGCGTGACCGCCCGTACAAGGCAGAGTCGGCCCATCCCCTCGGTAGAGCGGAGCCGCATCTGCTCACCCGAGCGCCTCGCCAACCTGTCCTGCCAAAGAAAAAAGGTGGAGTCCAGCATGCCGGGGTGAAAAGGCCCCCCCATCCCCTCCCCAAGAGCTGCCCTCGCCCCAACCCCTCTGTGTACCCCGTTCCCACCCCGCGGAGTGGCCCCCCTCCGCGCCGGGCGCCCCAAACCCCGGCCGCTTCCCCTGACCCCCACCCCATCCCCTCCCCCCATGCCAACCACTGTGGTCCCACTCCCCCTCTCCACCGCTCGTACCCCCAACCCCGCCCCGCCTCCCCCATTCAGCCCCCGCCACTAATACTCCGCCTCTCCCCCTACCCCGCCCCGTCCGCCTCCCCCCCACCACGCCCGGGCCCCAGTTCACCACCCTTTGCTGCACCCCCCCACCCCCGCCCCCCCGGCACCCTCCCCGGCGACAGCGACCTGCTCGGGCCCACCATGCTTGCCCCCTCCCCCGATGACGACCCGCAATCCAGTCCGCTCTCCCCGTCCCCCTGCTCCCCTCTGCCCCCTTTGCCTCCCTCCTCCTCCATGTCTGACTCCTCGATGAGCAGGGGGGACCCCGCCCCCCCGGCACCTTGCCACCCCCCCACTCTTCCAGCCCCCCATCTACTCGCTCCTGGGGCACCCCCGCTTCCCGCACCGGGCCCCCCAACCCCTGCCACCTCGCCATCCTCCCCCACAACCGGACCCCCCTGCGTTATCCTCCGTGCCCCTCACCCCCTCCCAGGGCCCCCCGGATCCTTCCCCAGCTAGCCCCCCTCGCCCCCCAGCCCCGCCCTCAAACACCAGCGCAGGGTGCCCCCTTTCCTCCTTCCGCCCCCTTCCGGGATACACCCCGCGTCGCGGCCTTGCCCCGACGACCTCCCTCGCCCGCCCCCTTTCCGCCCCTCCCACCTCCAGGGCCTTCCACGGCCGAGATGGTGGAGGCCCACACGCAATCACCGCTGCCGCGGCGCAGTTTGCAGTGCGCCGTGGCGGTCTTACCATGAGGTCGGGCCGCACCAGGTCCATGCGGCCCGCCTCCCCCAGCAGCCTGAGAGCCTCCTGCGCCGCCATTCTACCCGCACTGCACAGCCAACAGATGAGGGGCCCAGCAACCAAGCATGACGCCACGCCCACGGAAACTACCGCGCACCAGGCCTATACCACGACAATAACGCCCAAAAACTCGTACCCCCACTGTCCTGATTCCAGCTGCTGTGTCACTGCACCAAAATGGTGTGAAGTGACACAAAATGTCCGATTATAAAAGCCCCAGCCCAAAAACAGCCCAACTGAAGCCCAAGAAACCTCCCCCAGCCCAAATTGCTCTGCTGTGTCTCCGGTGCCCCCTAACCCCTCCACGGCCTCAAAACTACCCGTGGGGGCAAGCCTCCCGTTCGTCGGCTGCCCCCCCAAATCCCCATTGTATTATGATGCTAATATGTACCTGTAAGTTTAGTCTTTTGTTATACGTGGCTGCTTAGTTTACTGAAACGTGACAAGCATCCATGTTTGAGTGCACGTCAAAGAGTAATATAAACGCAGAAATATATCATTTTACAGCTACATTTATTCTTGAAACACAAAATAAATATGGATAAATACCAATGAGATGGCCCAAAAATAAATATGGATAAATACAGATGGAAATGTTAAAAAAATATATACCATAAAACTGGGAGACCTACTTGTAATATGTCGATTGCTACCATGTATAGATTTGCTTTATTGCCATATAGGAATTATGATGACTTTTAAAAACCCCTCAGCCCTTGGACACGTGGTTTAAGGTGAGACAAGAAAATACTGCAATAGAAATGCTTTTTGTGTTTTCTACGCATCTAGGTTTGCCAAATAGCACTATGAAGCTCCATATAAAAACAAACAAATACTAATATATTACACTTTTACTGACTAATGCAGAATGCAGCAAACTTGATATGCATGCGATACTCCAAACGCTTCTGTTCTGATTTCTCCATATAAAACTTAAGTTGAATTTACTAATCAGACCTTGTCACACAAGAATATGAGAATAATTTAAGTAGACACAGTCCCTGCCTTTTACTCATTACTCCCTATAAAACTCTTCTCAGTTAAATTAACAATCCCACCAACATGTGTCTTCATTTCTGTTCAGTCGCTGCATGTCGCTATAAGTCATCCTCCAACGTTCAGATGCACTTGAACAGGGAAAGAATTTAACTCGAGTGACACCTTGAAACTTCCTGTCTTATCTCTGCCGTCTGACAGGTGTTTCACCTCTGCCCTCAATGCCTCTTCCATGCCATACCTCACCCTGCCTCGGACCACATCCCTTCGAAACAGTGGACACCTCATTGGGACTGTACCCCTCCCCCCAGCATTCCCATAGTGGGGCTCAGCACCCCATAATGGTAACTTCCTGGAATTCATTGATTCCTCCTTGATCAATCTCTTTTGCTACTATCACAACACTTGGACTCACAACACAGCCGTTGACTTTGATCTGTTCCATGCGGTTGACTGAGCACATCTGAACGCATCGAAGCAACGGGCTCAGTAATTCAATCGCTTCAACACTGGAGCAGTCAAAAAGAAGCTTAACACAGCATTCCTTATGCGGAATGTTTATGTATGAAGCATAACTGCAGCAATGAGACAGTCTTGAGCGAGGTGCAGACAGAGCTATTCCTCAGAATGAAAGCCAGGGGGTTTGGTCAGGAGGTGTTGAGGTCAGCTGAGGAGAAAACAAGACCTAAGACTCCAGAGGAGGTACTATTTGGGAAGAGTAAGAGTGAAAAGCAGAAAAAGAACCTCATACATGACTGCCCACTACGACTGGTTATAGGATATTTAGCATATCATGCTAGAGTAAGAAACATCCGTAATAAACATTGGAAGATTCTGAAAGGAGATCCAGTAATAGGTCGAGATATGCCACATGCTCAACTAATATCCTTTAGGAGGGCTAAATCAACGAGGAGAGAACTGGCAAAAAACCTGCTCCATATTAGAGAAGGATCAGACTGGCAAAAAGCCAAGAAAGGTTTTTTCAGATGCACTAAGTGCAAAGCATGCAGATACGGTCATAAAACCACCACGTACAGTCACCTCTTAGATCCAATCACATTGAGATCAGAGGCACATATAACTGCAAAAGCGATTTTGCAGTATATGTGTTAGAATGCACTTGCCAAAAGAGATATGTCGGTAGCACAATCCACAAAGTTTATGTACAGATCCTACAGCACCTTAGGGCTATCGCCAATGATGATCAGAGATATCCAGTGGCCAGGCACATCAACCACTGCCACAAGGGAAATGCGGAATAATTAGTTTATTTTGTCATTGATTCTGTCCCCAAGAGTCCTAGAGGTGGTAACAGACAACTTCAGCTACGAAGATTAGAGTCTAGATACATACTTATGTTAAACACCAAGATACCCCACAGACTGAACTTAGATGAGGAGTTAACTGTACACCTTTATTGATTGTAGCACTCTACCGTAGACAGCGTGCTAGGCACAGAGAAGTCAGATTTTTACCTTTACAATTTTTCTTTTTCACATGATCCTAGTTTGGTAAATAGTGTAATTTCTTAGTACACAAGTTTAAGTTTGTATGTTATTGTAGGGTGATTTCATTTCTTGCAAGAAAGTACCAAATGTTATTGATGCATATACAGGCTTTCCAATTACACTTTCTGTGATAAGGTGATTAATGATGTAAGAAGTATGTGAGACAGGTATTTTTGCCCACTGGTGTTGAATTCACGTCTGCACCATGACACTGGTGATAACAGGCAAGAGTTGCGCGAGAACTCACTTGAGATAGAATGTTATTGTTTAGATTCTATTAACCGGTATTTGACTTGACTGATGTATATAGATTACTTTCATATGCATGTACTAATTTTGCCACATGTATACAGCCCACCTTGTAACCCAGTAATTTATTCTGGTTATTCCTTGTTTGTCACCACAGACACTTGTCTAACCTTTATTTACATACTTCTGCACCACCTGCATTAGATGTTGTAAATTGCTAATGTAGTCACCCTTCACGTGTTTTATAGAGACCAATTTTAAGTGTTCAATCCATTATTATTTTTAGGCTTTAACTCACTTTTATGTTTATATAAGAAGAAGTGTACCCCTCTATGTCCATCCGGCCACTGTGTTGCCATGACGATTGCCAATGTGGAAAAGCATGTATTGGTCAATGACAACAGTGCCCATTATGTGATCAAGCTGCGTGACCGTCGAAGAGCGTCAAGGTCTCTCTGAAGAATACATTTGGGGGCATATTACCTAGAAGTGCGTTAGAAAACGCACAACGCACATTCCCATATCACCGGCTATCGCCAGATTTTTTCGCCGTGATAGCGCACAATTATCAATGCGCATCCCGTAGGCGAATTGAAATCCGGCGATAGTCGGCAATATGGCACATTAGCGCATGAAAACAAACATTGTTTTCATGCACTAAAGTGTGCATTGATAATATGGGGGTGGTGGAATCAGCGTTATGATCCACACCCCCATGTTATCCTTCCCCTACACCTGTTCAGAGCAGGAGTTGGGAGACCTGCGATAAACGAGTTTATCGCAGGTCTGCCTCTCCCAACGCCTGCCTTGCTAATAGGGTGTTCCCACCTCCAACCACATTTTACATGTGGTTGGACGTGGGAACGCCCACTTTGCATGTCATTAGCGATCTTTGTCGCCGACATGCAAAGTGGGCTTGAACCAGGCGTTAAAATGCCCTTGTGGATAAGGCTCTAGAAGTATCGCCGCTTTCTCGGCACAATTCGTCGAAAAAGCTGCGATAATTCCCCTTGCTAATATGCCTCTAGGTGTTCAAAGCCCATGGTGTCAGCGCCTGTTTGTATAGAAGGAAACAGGATTGGAATATATATATACAACACCGCAAATCCAATAAAGCGATCACTCAAAAGGTTACTCCACCACCAGTTGATTTATTGTTATTGTTATTGTTAATTTGGATTTGTAACGCGCCCAATCACCTACAGGTCTCTAAGCGCTCGGAAATCGATGTTATTACAATAACATCAGTTACGCTTTTAGCCTGACACAAAAAAGATGGAAATATCTAAGTAGACACAAAAATCAACTAAATTATGTGAATGCCTGCCAGTAAGGAAATGAATTATACAGGGAAGCCTTTATTAAGAAACCTGCACGCATGCTGCCAGCAATAGATGTGCATTTAAAACATCGGAGGTTTTCGACTGCTGATTCAAACAAATGAACTTTATCAATGTTGTTCACATGGGATTGCTGGAAAAGAGGACTGTGCCTTTAATGTCAAGTTAAATAAAACGGCAGTAGTTCTTCTATGTCTTTGCAACAAGCAACACCTAAGGACACTAGATATTGTGCACTTTTCAGGTTGACAAAGGTTTCAAGGACGATACAAAAGGGGGGTGGTGATGGACGGAGCATCTGAATCAATCAAACACTCACACCCAGTCAAAAGATCGGGGTTGAATCCATCACCGTTCTTTAGCCCACTCTGCCACCCCAGTTCAGACATGGCTATATGCAAATCAGTCTGACCCTGTGCCTCATGGGAACAAGGTTTCAAGGACAGCCGAAACGCGCTCCTGTTATTTTAAAGCGAGTTCTGCCTAATAAAACTTAGAATTTTCCATCTTGAGTGCAGGCTCCTTCTGGATTTGAGTGGAGTGTTTTGGATATTCCAAGGCATGCATGGCATTTCGCCTCTCACCTGCACCACCGGCTGTTTTGGATGCATGCCAACTAAGCCACACCATGTACTAATATATATGAACAAGCACTTGTGGTGAAACGCATTGCATTGGTAGTAGTGGTGTTGTAAATAAACATATATATATATATATATATATATATATATATATATATATATATATATATATATATATATATATATATATATCCAACCATCAAGCTTGCCTGCTATAGAAGACGCCACTCCTCGGGTGAATATCTCCAATTATTTCTTTATTTCAGGAAGCAGCACAGCAGTCAGGTCTCGGCCAGCACAATTCTCTCCTTAAGCCCAACGCGTTTCGTGGTAAACACTTCCTCAGGGGCTGGTAGTTCAGAAGTCAATGCTGGGGCACTTTCAGGCGGCACTATAAGTGTTCCAATTACCCCGCCCAAAAGGGCGTGGCCGACACTGCGGCATCCTGGTAAATGTAGTGCACTGACTGCTGTGCTGCTTCCTGAAATAAAGAAATAATTGGAGATATTCACCCGAGGAGTGGCGTCTTCTATAGCAGGCAAGCTTGATGGTTGGATGTCTAGCGGCTTGTTGTCTGAGCCGTGGAAGACTGCCCAGGTGCTGCTGAAGCACCCCAGCGGGTCCGTCAAACGGCGGACTTGCGGTTGGCTCGAGTGCCATTATATCAGGAGAATAAGCAGCATGAATGACTGTTCCTGGCCACAATCCACTTGGATTATACTTTTTAACACTGGAAGCAATACATGAGGCTGCTCACTGAAGAAACACGACGTGCACTACATTTACCAGGATGCCGCAGTGTTGGCCACGCCCTTTTGGGCGGGGTAATTGGAACACTTATAGTGCCACCTGAAAGTGCCCCAGCATTGACTTCTGAACTACCAGCCCCTGAGGAAGTGTTTACCACGAAACGCGTTGGGCTTACGGAGAGAATTGTGCTGGCCGAGACCTGACTGCTGTGCTGCTTCCTGAAATAAAGAAATAATTGGAGATATTCACCCGAGGAGTGGCGTCTTCTATAGCAGGCAAGCTTGATGGTTGGATATATATATATATATATATATATATATATATATATATATATATATATATATATATATATATATATATATATATATATATATATATATATATATATATATATATATATATATACTACTATTTTAAAGGAAGAACTTTGAGGCTTTGAGGCGGGTAAACTCAGGAACCTATGCGCCAATCCACACACCCGATACATTGTTGTAATCCACAGGGTGTGCAGATGGACATATGCTATATAAAGTTAAAAAATACGTTATATTTAAAAAATTTACATTATGAAAAAAGTAGTCCCCTCGAAGTAGCACCGGCTGCGACCTGCGTGCTGACATCAGGAGCGCGGAGAGGTGCGGTGTCCAGGAGCGCGAGGAGGAGTGGCGGAAATGGCCCGGTGGAGGAGCGGTGACGAGCGGCGGACATGGCGTGGGGGAGGAGGTGAGGAGCAGCGGACCGGCGGGAGGAGCGGTGACCATGGGCGAGGAGCGGTGAACTGAGAAGCGGCGGCTGAGGTAAGGCTCTGGGGGACAATGTCGGGCAGGCGGGGGTCCGGGCAGGCGGGGGACGGGGACTTACACCAAAACAGAAGGAGGAGCGGTGAACTGAGGAGCAGCGGCTGAGGTAAGGCTCCAGGGGACAATGTCGGGCAGGCGGGGGTCGGGGCAGGCGGGGGACGGGGAGTTACAACAAAACAGAAAAGTACAATTTACATCAGCTGAGGAAAGGCTCCGGGGGACAATGTCGAAGCAGGCGGGGGTCGGGGCAGGCGGGGGACGGGGACTTACAGCATCTGCCATGGAGATTTATGCAGAGTGCCTCAACACTGGGCCTTTGTGACATCCGGGGGACAATGTTGGCAGGTGGGGGTCAGGGCAGGCAGGGGAAGGAGCGGCCGGGGGCCCGGGCTGCTGGGCAATGTCGGGGTAGGCAAGGGTCGGGGAAGCCTGATTGCTCCCGGACAAGGTCGGGACGGGCTGCTAGTATATATATATATATATTCACTGAAAAAACCCTAGGTTTTACACACGTTATAGTTAGGAAGTAGCATTTGAAAAACCTATGAAATTCACTGAAAAAACCATAGGTTTGACACCAGTTATAGTTAGCTGGAAATTGTACTGACATAAAACCAATGAAATTCCACGTTATAGTTAGTTGGACTCACTATAACCTGCGCGTGTAATGCACTGCTGATGACATCACATATTACATTACTCATGACATGGTCAGTGACGTCACTAATGAGATCACTGATGATACCATCCTTGTGACAGAGAGACTAACCTACTTGCACTCTAAAGTAACCCTTAAAACACATTTTGAAAAAAAAAAACTAACATATAAAAAAAAGTGGACATACCTATACCAGTTACAACAACCAATTCAGTAATTCCAACATTTATATACACATCCAATAATTCACTAACAGTTCTATATAGTCACTCGTATATATACTCACTGATTATATATAGTGATACAGCAATACATCCTGTTATATACCGACAGACATCCAAAAGTAAATCACACACATATTCACACTTGCAAATAAACTAATAAACATCCATTTATTTACATAGACAGATATACACACTAGCACCTTACTTCTAAGTAAACTTACACTTACTTACTCTTCTAAACAATCACTTATAGAAACACATACTTATTTAAACAGGAACTCTTTCAATCTCTCACTGTCACATATACTCAGTTATATATATCAATACTTACATAAACTAGATTAAAACATATGTCGTTACTGATAAACACACTAGTGAGGCAGGCATTCACTCACTAACACACACATATACACACTCAGCCATCCATACAGTCCTCCACATCCATTAAGACACTTATTTAAACATTTATTTTTCCATCGACCTCTACATATACATATATAAAACATATTTATTTTTTAAAAAGACAGACATTCACTAGATGGTGTTATCAGTGATCTCATGAGTGATGTAATATGTGATGTCATCAGCAGTGCATTACACGCGCAAGTTATAGTGAGTCCAACTAACTATAACGTGGAATTTCATTGGTTTTATGTCAGTAAAATTTCCAGCTAACTATAACTGGTGTCAAACCTATGGTTTTTTCAGTGAATTGCATAGGTTTTTCAAATGCTACTTCCTAACTATAACGTGTGTAAAACTTAGGGTTTTTTCAGTGAATTTCATAGGTTTTTCAAATGCTAGTTCCTAACTATAACATGTGTAAAACCCTTGGTTTTTTCAGTGAATTTCATAGGTTTTTTGAATGCTAGTTCCTAACTTTGAAAGATATACCTGAAATAAATATCGACATAGCAAACTTACGTGCACAACCGAGTGCACGCACCCACCTATTTATTTCATGAAAGCTTTCCAATTTAAACCTAATGAATTTCTTCATAGACCAATGAAAGAACTTATAGTACGTTAAGACACTGAACCTAGGCTTTTTTTTTGTCATATAAACCTTTTAATTAAATGGAGCCAAATTTTTTTTTATCGTTCGGGCGTGACTGGTTGTACACACCTTAATATTTTTTTTGAAAAATATAACAGGTTTTATAATTTATTAACTGTATACTTAAATCGAGCTCTAAAAATATGTGAAATCCGTATGTGTTTAAATTCACTTCTTTTCACGTTTTTAAACTTCAGTAAAGAACATCGCTACTTCCAAATCACGTTCGTAACTAGATAGTGTCACCGCCTACACGTCCTGAGAAGCGCATGTAAAGTCATGTGACTTGAAAACAAGACTTCCAATTGGTTCTTAGTAGTTTCTGTTCTGAAATTTACACGAAGCACTCCACCCACTTTCCTCACAATCTTTTCTACTCTCAAGAGACAAGAACGTCGAGCATCTTCCGGAAAACTTTGCTGAAATGGCTGCCCTTACGCATTCATCTTCCGAATCTGAATGAAATGAGCGACCACCGTTAAGAAGAAAAAAGGAATCTTTCATTTGGCAATTTTTTACTTATCCTGAAGATCAAAAGAAAGTGAATGCGCCAAAAGTAACCTGCACGATATGCAATTCGGAGCTCTCAAGGGGAAATCCAAATAGAAAATATTCCTTTTCTATACACACCATGCTGCGGCATGTTAAACAAAGACACCCTGAGCATTATGCAAAAGCATCGACAAGAGCCCTGGCAACGCTATTACCATCAGAGGTGGCCAGCACATCTTCTGGTGGAGGACCTGTATCTCCATCGAGTGCTGAGATGGACTTGAGACCATATCTTGCGAAGGTGCACATGAAATGCAACGAGTGTGGAGAAATTCTTTTGTATGGAGAGCAGAGCCTCGTTCTTATTAAACTCAAAATTGAAAGTCATAAATGCCCCAAGAAAAGATAAATTTCTTCACTTCATTTTCATAGTATTACATACTGAAAAATGTAGTAGCAACTTTAAGAAATCGAAAGCATCATAACACTTGTTCCAAAAAAAAAAAAAAAAAAAAAAGTTCTTTTCAGAACTAACTCTTTCTACCAAAACGTGCTCCAAGAGCATATTATGACATGTTTTTTCGCCGCTTTATTTTAGTGCGCGACCGGGTGCGCGCACCCTCCTATCACGTACAGGACCTGAGACTTGCATGTGAAGTCATGTGACTTCAAAACAACACTTCTAATTGGTTCTTGGTAGTTTCTATTCTAGAATTTACACGCAGCACTCCACCCACTTCCATCACTTTCTTTTCTACTCTCAAGAGAGAACAACGTCGAACATCTTCCCGAAGACTTCGCTGCAATGGCTACCGTTCCGCATTCACTTCCGAATCTGAAGGAAAAAGCGACCACCTTTCACAAGAAAAACGGAGGCCACGCTATTACCATCAGAAGTAACCAGCACATCTTCCGGTGGACGACCTGTATCTCCATCGAGTGCTGAAATGGACTTGAAACCATGTCTGGCGAACGTGCACATAAAATGCAACAACTGTGGAAAACTTCTTGTATACGGAGAGCAAAGCTTTATTCTAATTAAACACAAAATTGAGAGTCATAAATGCTCCTAGAAAAGTTACATTTCTTCACTTTATTTGGATAGTATGACATACTGAAAAATGTTGTAGCAACTTTAAGAAATCAAAAGCATCATAACACTTGTTTCCAAAAAAAAAAAAAAAAAAGTTCTTTTCAGAACTAACTCTTTGTACCAAAACGAGCCCCAAGAGCATATTAGCTGATATTTTCTCACCGCTTTCATTTAGTGCGCGACCGAGTGCGCGCACCCACCTATCGCGTACAGGCGTCGAGACACGCATGTGCAGTCATGTGACTTAAAAACAACACTTCCAATTGGTTCTTACTAGTTTCTATTCTGCAATTTACACGGAACACTCCACCCACTTCCCTAGAAAACCAGTTTATCGAAAAACTTTTAAAGCCTCCCCTTATGAAACATTCGACATCGTTCACATAGCAGTGTAGTAAATAGCACTAGATACACTCCGTCCCTTAATTATAAGAGACTTATTGCTATGTGAGAAAAACTTTTGTTTTCACGTGATATTGTGAAATGCTGAGCCTGTTACAGAATTTTCTTTCACATATATGTTACTATTCTCCTTCGACCACTAACACCGTAGAAAATACCACCAATAGCGGTGATATTTTTTACACCGACAACGGGCGATTTGTATCGCTTAGAGCCCTTGCTATTATAAAGTTTTATTTCCTAAGTCTCTGATCTCCAACTGTGCAACGTGACTCCCCTGTGTGTCATAATGAGGTGCTAAGAGCATCACGTACACTATACTGTGACTAAGCATCCATAAATTCCGCGGACATTTCTACCCTGCTATCTGCAATTATAAACATCAAAAGGAGCTACGCTGCGCCCCTTGGAGAGCCCTCACTCCCACTGCTACAAAGGCTTGGCAGTCGCCAAGATGCACAAAAACAGCGTCTCGGATCCATTGAACTTCTGTGACGGTCTCAATGAAAATAAGCACTAAACAATATTCAAGTATGTAGCAGTCCTTCTACTTGGTTAGAGACTAAACATGTACCGCAGCGCTGCAGCGATTTCTTCCGCAAATAAACCTTGGTATTAATGAGGTTTAACGCAAATGCGGTAAAAATCGTTGCAAAGCATAAGTATCAAAGAAAAATAAGGATTATTCATGCATAGCGACCTAATGCTATTAGCCATGTTATCCACCTCCCATTGGATAACATGGCTAAGAACTGCTCAGGGCAGGTGTTAGCTTTTAGAAATATTCCCGCTTAGCGCAAATATCTCCAAAAGCTAGTAATAAGAGATAGCGATGTTAAAGACTATTTTCAGTCGCTAACATCTTGGCACGTCCACTTTGCATCTCATTAGATATAAATGCAACTGACATGCAAAGTGCGGCCCAAAATGTTCACTATCTTCTACTAAGTGTTGCTAACTGGTGTTAGCAGCAGCTAGGTAATAGAGAGATAATTTTATCTCTGCTTTCTTGACGTTTAAAGCAAAAAAACACAGATAAACACCCTTCATAATATACCTCTATATTCAAATTGAAGTAGGCGTAGGTCTTGACGCAGCAATCACATGCACAGTTTTGAAAGAATATGGCCCAGAAACTCACTGAGTAAAATCTCATAAAATACAGTCAACCACTTTCAATACGTATTACTTCAGAAGAACACTTCTTTATGATACAGGGCTCTAGAATGACACACATATCTCGTCTTTATAGAAACCCTTCAGGTTTTTTTAACAGCTCTTAAAGGCTTCCATACTCATCACAAAGCTGCTCCATCATGAGCATTGCCTCATCTGTCCTCAGGACGGACAACATTTGTGATGAACTTGCCCCTGTGCATGCAGAACACTAACATTGTGCTTCCTTAACACGTTCTATTCACTAAGCAGAACCATGACGGAACCACTCTATCATAAACACACCTGAACCATGCCTCATAAAAGGAGTAGCTCAATCATGACCATACAAGTCCGACTAAGACCCCCAGCCCCCTAATCTTGAGGCAGAATTGGAACTGCAACACAGGATTTAAAGTCCTGCAAAGAACACCATGTAACATTTAATATCATATACACCATTGTTTTCATATATCACTTTTGCTAAACTCACTCAGTGAAATGTCGCTCATTTTATTAAATAACTTTTAAAGCATACCTTCTAACAATGCACCCAATCCTATGTGGAAGTGTTCAATATAAAAGATGACATTGCTTTAAGAAGGATAGAGAAATAAATAACACAATGTTGTAAAAATGTCTTTATTATATACACTTACCTAATAAAAAGAAAAAAAAGTAAATTTCTTATTAAAACGTAGCAGCTGTGGAAAAAAATTAAAAATAAGATTATAAAGTATATTATTTAAAGAAAAAACAATAGGAAACAATAAGAGAGATGCAAAGAAAACTGTTAGATAGTATTAATTAAACTTACCTTATACATATAATATCTGTGGAGGAGAGTAAAAAAAAAATCTATTATAATACATATTTCTAAATGCAATGTAACAAAATAAGTAAACAACATATTAAATGATTTATTTTTGCAGTTCTCAGAATACATTGATTTTCACTATCAAGAGTGATTTCAATATTAATCATCATATAACAGCGGGGAAAAAAAACACAATCAAAATGATTGTGTTTAAAAAACCCATACAAAATCTGCATACATATTATAAATACCTGAAAAAAACATGTCTTAAATGTTTTCCTCAAATTCGCAATTTCTTGAGTAAGCACACTACATCTTCCACAGTTACAACCTAATTAAAGTATACCACTTATTTTTCAAGATATCTCAACAAAGCCCCGTGCAGCAATCTCCTTTAAAAATATGTATTTGAAAGACACAGTTTCATCTCTCATACCTTTCCGCGTGGCTAAATTGTATAAGGTAACTCATTATCTTTTAAATACCTCTCCCAAACACTTGCGTCCATATAAGTTTCAAATAATTCTCAAAAGTACTCATTTTCTTCTCTCATGTTTTTCCACGTGGCCAAATACTATGAGTTAAGTAGTTTTTTTCTGAAATTATTTAATCTTAGTCTTATCTATTGTTTTCTGTACTTTCACAATCAAAATTTGTACCATATTTTATACCATCAAACATTAAGTAAATTTGTACCTGATGTTATCACTATGCAAAACACAAATTTCATTTATAGATTTGTACACCCTCATTTACATAATATTTATAAACTAGTGAGTTTCAGATCTTTATAGTATACATATTCCTACAGCAAACCATTCTACTGAAATTTGGGTTCCAAAAATAACAAATAACAGTTACTTAAGGCAAAAGGCAAACGTTTTTTAAAAGCCAATTGGCTATCATTGCAAAGTGTCCAGCCACTAGCACACTTCAAATAAGCTGTATAATGTCCTGATGATGTAGGGTGCCCTTCATGATAAATAATGGCTACAGTTACAAATGTTCTTCTAGAAATAGAAACTTGAGAAGCCACAACATTTTTAATTAAAATGGATAATTTACTCCCATCAGCTCTGCATCGTTGAAACATTAAGATTACATATTGTCCGTATCTATGGATAAATAAACTTGATAACATTTCAGACTTGCATTGAGAACAGACCATGTTTTGATGTGCATCTTTACCTAGTTTATGAAAAGGCACTTCTTTGCAGTCTGGTAATGTCAAATATAAAAATCTTTCACTGGGTATCTCAGTACTACTTAAAAATGAGCAATTATCACACTTATGTTCCCATTTATAAGAAAGCCGAAAAAGACTATCAATATCTACACCTTCATCTTCCAAAGCTGTAAACATATACATAATAAATTCCTGACAATCTTGCTGAATATTCTGAGAAAACTGATTTACTCCTGCACATATGTCTAAAACATTCCTTAATTCCGAAACACTTCCTACTTCACTATCACCACTACTACACGTTTCAAATATAGAATTTAAAGAATGACAAAAGGTATGCTCCTGATTTTCTATAATCTGTTCCTTAACATTTTTCAGAAAGAAAACAACATTAACTACTACATTTGCATAGCAGTTGACACAACACCTATTTTCCAACTTAAATCCAACAATCTCTTCAATACTAAGAGTTTTGCTAGAGCTACCAACAACAGCTACATCTTTTTTTCGTCGTTTCTGGACTACTTCAGCACATTTGTCCTCATTTTTCCTTTTCTGACAAACTATACGCCTTTCAATTAAAGGATATTGAGGTAAACTTGGAGCATATTCTCTTCTTAACCTATTATACTCCTTCACACAATTTAAATCTGCACTAATCTTTGTCTCATCATAATCAATTAGATAAAGTCCACATAAAGTTCTAACACGCGATAGAGCAACATACGCCATGCCCTCTTTGAATACAGTGCTTCCAATATTTACCAAAGCACAATCTACACTTAAACCTTGAGATTTATGTATAGTCACTGCATATGCTAAACAAATTGGAAATTGCTTACGACGGACATATAAGTCTTTCACAAGCAAAAAACGAGTTGAACATCGACTAATTTGTTGAACTTCCTCAATCCCATCAAATTTTATCCTCAAAAATTCAATCTCATCTCTATTGGTATAATTGACAAAACTAACAACATTACCCATTGCTCCATTTACCAATCCTCTTTCTACATGTAAATTTCTTCTTAAAATTATCCGACAATTTAAACACACATACAGATTTTTCTCTAAACCAGCAGTTTTAGATATAGTTTTTTGAAGAGAATCCAATTTCAATTTCAACTTTTCAGACAAAACAATAGTACTACCTTCATGCTCTATTCTATCTTTAGCTTCCAGTTTCTTAATTTCTTGATTTTCTAAATTCAACATTTTCTCATTAAAAACTGAACATTCTTTCAGAGTTGGCATCAAGCATATCACTGACTTATCTACTACCTTTTTACTATATATTCTCTCAGGAACATTATCTTCATTAGGAAACAGCTTGGAAAGTAATCGAGTTCGTAGAGTCTGTTTCGCATCTTCAGTTAATTTTCCAATCCTAATATCTTGAAGAATACTTCCATATTTAGTATCCTTTGCCTGTCGCATATTTTGAATCAGTTCAGTATATTTGAAATGTGACCATATATTTACATTTCCAATACTGCCCAGGCACTTTCTGGTCTCCTCATGTGTAACAGTTTCAAATACAGGTTGTCCTTTCACAGGAGTCAGCTGCAGTAGATCTCCAAAAACTATGACATGTTTACCTCCAAATAACACATCATACTCTGTCTTAAGTGTCTGTTGCATTCTTAAATGCACAAAAGCAAGCATTAAATTGGAGACCATGCTTACTTCATCAATAATAAGAAGTTTCATTTTTTAAGGACTCTAGAAACTTCAAAACAAGCTTCTCCAGATAGCTTCTGATATTGTAATTTATTTTCATGTTCAACTGGCAGCATCAGCAAACGATGTAAAGTAACACCTTTTATATTATGTGCTGCCAATCCAGTTGGAGCAGTAACAACACACGGCAGTGTTGACTGAGTTGTTTGCTGTAAATATGTAGTAATTCCTTTAATTAGGAAACTTTTACCAGTCCCAGCTTCTCCACTTACATATAATCGAATAGGCTCAAATGACATACATGAGCAATCTTTTCTCTCATGATGAAAGCCATGCTCAATGTGCTCTGTCACTTCATCATATATCTGTCTTTGCTCAACATTAAACTGCTTCTTTAATTCTTCTAAGTCGATTACTTCCTCTTGACCTTGCTGCATTGCGCTTTCCACCTCATCCATGGCGGTGGCTGCTTCATTTTGAATAATTGGTTGTCCCAGTGGATCTTGACTTAATGATGCCGAACTTTGACTACCTTGTGAACTATCTCTAGCAATCTCTGCTGCAATTGTTGCTTCTTGCTCTATTTCGTCATTCAACATTTGGAGATAATTGCTGAAAACAGGACATTCAATACTACTTTTAGATGCGTTGAATGAATCTTCATAACTATCAAAGTCTCCATTTAGTTCCTCTTCTCTACGCCATGGTTTAAAGAGGTGCAAAAGAGCAAAATAGTAAAATTCTCTTTTATCAGGTGTTTCGCAACTCAGTTTCCGATGATTTATCAAGTGTCCTGTTCTTTGTTTTACCAGACATCCTTCATGTCCAATTACAGCATGTACACCTTTATCAATATTCTCGGTAACATTTCTCTTAAAAGTATAATTTTGAAGTATTTCATACAGAAAAATGTTTTCAAGCACAGTACTTCTATTTGGATAGTATGTATCCAACATATTTGTTTTCAAAATGTCTGTACTGTTTGGTTCTTTCTGGGCTAAGTACTCAATTTCTTGCACAGGTTTCAGAACACGGTTTTGTGTTTCTGCTAGGCCCAAACTCACCCAGAGAATAGTCCTTGACTTCGCATAAAGACTTGCTGATGATAATCTATCACAACATTCATATGCTCCAATTTCTCGATGAGACAGCATCTTCAAACTGCACGTATATAATTTCTTGCTCAGGCTCTTTTCATGAGAAATGTCTTCCCACATCTCCTTCAGTTCCGTCTTTTCAGATTTCGTGATGTAAGACGTTACATATCGAGCCACAGCAATAGAGTTGTCTGCAACATATTGTATGTCCATGTTAGCATTCCACATGGACAAAATGACTGGGATAAAGTCATTAATATATTTCGATTCTTCACCTCTTCTTAAATTGTACGTATTTTTAGGTGACCTCCTTCTGATATTATGTCGCAAACATGACATCAAATTGTTGACTCTTCCTTTTGAAAGTACCGTTCGTGCAAATCCAAAGCGACATTTGGTATAAAATTTGCTCTTTGATTTGAATTTTCGCCGACAATATTTTCCACAGCGATCACTTTCAAAACGTAACACTTTTCCTCTTATGTCCTTATCAGTGGTACTATTAGGTATGTCACAAGTGGCATACTGTTCAATAAAAGACAGTACAGTCTCATCCGAGTCTATTCCAAATTTAGGAGCATCCTTGATCCATAGCAGCATATGAATATGAGGAGCACCTCTTGCTTGATATTCTTTTCTGCAAAAGAAATCCAGTACTTCACCAAGAGGCGGATTTTTCTTGTTAGTAATGAAAGACATCATAGCTTCAAATCTATGATTAAAATACCTGCAAACATTAACTGGATCTAATGGAAAGGGGCGACCACTCGGTCCCCCCGAACGTATGGTGGAGTACCCCGATCCCCCCGGGAAGCCATCTTGGGCGGGAGGCGAGTCTCGGCTGGTATGCCCAAAGCGGCGTAGCCGGGGCGCGCTTTTTCCCGCCCAAGAGTGGGTTGTCCTAGACACTGAAGCCGCCAGCCACGCCCCCGGAGGCGGGCGGAGGCGGGTTTACGCCCGCCCGAAGAAGGATAAGAGGAGCGACGAGCCATGGAAGCATCCTCTTGTTCCTGTGCTCTGAAGCTGCACATCCCCGCTGCACGTGAGCTCGAGACGGAACGAAGAGCCAATTTTGAGCGTTGTAATTTTGTCTTTGTTCTTTCAGATCATCGTTCGAGAATGCCGGGCAAGAAGGTCGGAAAGCGGGTCGGTACCGATCAGATGCTCCGCATGCTCGTGAAAGACATGGCCGACATGAAGAAGCAGATGGTGGCAATGAATGGAGGCCCAAAGCGAGTCGTCGGACCAGCATTGCCGGGAGTAGTCCCTAGCGGGAGAGGTAGAAGGTCCAAGAGGGGGGCAACTAGGGGAGAGACCCCGGTTCCCGAGGCGCCGCCGGCGCTCCCCGATACACCGACTGAAGCCCCGATCCCGGTCCCGAAGGAGGGGCAACCAATCCCTGTTGTAGTCACCCCTGTGAACGGGGAAGATATGCCTCCTGAGTTGGCTGCACAGCTGGCAGCGTGGTTGGGGAAAGATAGCGAGGGCACCACGGCGGACGACGCCAGGGCGGTAATGAGGCAGTTGCGGCAGTCAAGAGAGGCCGCAAAGGCACCATGTCCTTTTGTTCCCCCGCAGGCGCCAGTGGGCGAAACCGCGGCGGGCACGCGTTCGGCAGCGACAACGGTTACAGCCTCTAGTTCAGGTAAGCAGAGACTGCCGATTGCGGGGGAGGGGTCTGTACCCCCAAGAAGGGAGAAAGTGGCTCAGCATATTCCGATTGAAGTCAAGGAGAGGATATGGGCTGAGAAATATGTGAACATGTTTTCTTTGCTAACTGATCATTATGAGATCGAGCATTTGAAGGGTCAAAAGGAGTTTTTGCACCCGAGTGTTTGGCAAGCCAAGATGGCCGCTTTTGAGGTCGACGAGAACATAGGCAATTGGGGCAGAGCATTTGGCATTTTCACTTCAATTATGGGGGAACGAAGGCCTGAAATGTTAGCCGAGTTGCCAGTGTATCAGACACGTATTATGGAGTATTCTCAGTCTTACGGGGGAAATCAGTGGTTTTGTTATGATAATATTTTTCGGAAGGCCAAGGAGTTCGACACATCTCTGTCGTGGGATTGTTACGACTCCATTTCTTGGCAAAAGATGGAACAATCAGGCATGTTAAAGGCACCTTTGGTGGGAGGAAGTGGGGGAGAGTTTTCCCGCCAGTCATCTGGGGCCCCCTTTCGGGCAGGTTCAAGTAATGAGCAGCACTCGAGGTCGAGTGGCAATACAGGTAAAAAAGGCATCTGCTGGAATTTTAACAGAGGAAAGTGTACGAGGCCCCAGGGGTCATGCAAGTTTAGGCACGACTGTGGGGGGTGTGGGCAATCCTCGCATCCTGAGACCATGTGCAGAGCCAAAACGGGTGATAACGGGGGTAAGGGAAGCGCCAAACAGGTCTGAAATAGTCCGAGGGGCGCCTTTACCTACCCCGGTTGACACCATGGCAATGATTCCTTGGCTCAATGAATAGAACCAAGAGGCGGATTTTTCTTGTTAGTAATGAAAGACATCATAGCTTCAAATCTATGATTAAAATACCTGCAAACATTAACTGGATCTAATGAACACAGTTCTCCAGGTGTCTTGTAGTTTATATTTTCTATATTTGCATTCGCCTCCCGAAGAAATTCAATTAAATCTTCCAAAGCATACTCTGCACAGCTTAGAGTTAAAAACCATGTTGGTGCTCCTAAGTTTCTAAGCATGCACTTCAAATCTCCATGACGACGGTACCAATACTCATTAGTACCCCGCTGACAAGCCATTAAATTAATTAAATGAGAATCCAAAACACTATCTTTCTGATGCACTCTATCCATAAATTCCTTTGCTGAAATATTTTGCAGATGTACACCACTTTTTAAGATATGATTTACTGCATAAGACAGACCAGATATGTCACTCTCAAACAGAAGATGAAACAGATATGGAATGCATTGGCGAAACCTTGGATCTTCTGCATATAATCTAGTTGTCCGGTACTCAGATGCAGGAATCTGCATAGGTCGATCATCATATCGTGTACCTTCACCTGTAAGAAATAATTGTGGAAAACAACGACCTTCCAAACTTTCTTCCCAGACACTAATAGGATTTCCTTTCACCTTTTTCATCTGAAATAATTCAATAGCATTCCCTATTGCTTCTTTGGAATGCAGTGGATGAACACTGTAATGTTCATAAATTTCTTCAGATCTAGATACATCAACTTTTTCAATTTGTCCACTACACAAATCACTATCCTCTTCTTCACTTACATCTTCTTGTTCTACGTATACATCTTTGTAATACTTATTATTTTGCACTAAATACAACGTTGCCTTTTTCACTTTCCTAACATCCACTAAATCTTGCCAGATTTTCTTACTCTTTGTAGGTACACCATTCACTAGAATAACTAGAGGTTCCTCTTCTACATTTTCAACACCAATTGTTTCCATATTTTTTTTAAGATCAAGAGGCAAATACACAACTCTACCCTTTAATCCTCTTAGTAAGTCTGAAGGATTTAATTTACCAGTCTTAGGCTCCATTCGAACAATAGCCTGAAAAGGATGTACACATTGAATCAGAATCGTCTCATAAGTATTTAAATTCATCAATTCAGATGAAATATTTACCAACTCTAAATTATTGTGAACAGCTCTAGCAGGCATTTTATTTTCATCTAATTTATTATAACAATATTTACAAACACGTTGCTCAAAACCCAAATCAAAATAGTTTTCCACCAACAAATAAGTTGCAAAATCTTTCCATTGACCATTACTTTCATCTTCACTTTTTAAATATAAATCAACTAACCTCGTTTGACTTTTGTAATGAATTCGTCGGCAACAGACACAAGAAAAATTTGGTTTCTCACCTGCAATTACCTTAAACTTTATTATTTCTTGTTCAAAGTTTTCAATATTTACATTCCCAACATTTTCTAACACATTTCCTTCTATAATTATATCACCTTCTGCATTATCTTCCTCGGGACCAAAATAACTTTCCTCAATTTCTGCACAAATCTTCTTAACATCTAATTCACATCCATACAAAAGAGCACTATTTAACTGTTTAAGTTTAAGTGCTGGACTTTTTGCATAGTACAACTTTCTCACTAATTTTCTCATTTTAGTGTGATGCACTGCTAACATCCGGAAGTGATGAAACACACTCTGGCATATTTTTTTAGAGAGACAAGCCAGAGAATGGCCTTGCAGACCTATTTTCTCGCGCACTCTGCATTCATCTAATTCTTGCAACATTTTAATTTTTTTCTTTAGACTTTCTTTAGTGTACTTACGTAAGAAATTGCGAAAGAAATCAATTGAATCCTGTTGTACAATACAAATGCTACTACAATTCCAACTGTACACAGGAGCATTAGGACGTCCCTCTAAAGCTTCTCTAGCCATAACATCTTCTGCATTTCTAACCACAATTTTCTCTTTCTCAATAACACAACCATCCTTCACCTCATACGCTCGACCAGTGGTGTCAACTGCATGCAACAGATCGTTACTTTGAAAGTAACTCTCTTCATTAAAAAATGGCTCAGAAGTTGAAGTATGCATCCACTTCCCGGAAAACACTTTACAAAAATGACTCCTATTTATATGTCTCTTCCATTTACTTTTACTTTTGAAAACTCGAATCGCCTTATTTAAAATATTTATTCTATTAAGTATTAAAATAAATAACTTTCGTTTGGTCTCAAATGTGTGCTCAACAAAAGCCTCTATATATAGTTTTTTTTAAGAAAAACAGATCTTTTTTTAGAAACTTTTTCCTTTTGTAATAAATTCGCAACGACTCTGTTGTAAAACATACGCTTCCTGATTTGGCTAAATTGATTGGTCCGGGTTTTACTGTACTGACTTTCATCTTTCCTAATTCCAGTAATAGTAGTTTGTTTAACTCCAGATCTCCTTTTAGATGATGAAATCGTTTTCTCCTTCTGAACTTCAATATTTACATTTTTCCGTCCCAAAATGCTTTTAAAAAACGTTTTAGTTTGCTTACCAGGAGTACTCTTTTTTGTATCCGTCCTCTCAGTCTTTGAAAATAATTCTGTACTTTTCTTGTTTAAACTGTACGTCCGTTTGTAGAGTTTCTTTTTTTCAATTCTGGTCGGCATCTTACTTTAAAATTTTGATGAGATTGTGAACCTGTAAGACACAAAAATACCAAATATTATAGTTCAGTATTACCATATACCGTACAAATTAAAACCACACATTCATTTTTTAATAAAATACACATAATAACAGAAAATCTCTGAACAAAGTAGTAAATCCTGTAGTGAATTTTCCTTGTAAATTTATCACACTGTATATTTCTTTAAACTTCATAGACAATTTTTTAAATTTTTTTTAAAAGCATACAAACAGTACACTTTTTTCAAAAACTATCGGTCATCATAAGTGTTTTAATCTTTTTTTCTACAATCTCTTTTACACTTCATGAGAACATATCTTATCACTCTCATGAAGCACTTCATCGACGAATATATCAAGAAAACTATCATCACGAATGGTTTGCTATCACTTTTTTTTATTTATTTAAAAGTTCATAATTTAAAAGAACTTCTAACATCAGTTCATCAGAGACTTCCTCAAGTCCATTGTCCTCCTCTTCTATCAGCTCTAAATATGCTGAATCTAATGAAATGTCCATAAAATAGTCATTTTCATCTTCTTCCTCTCCAACAACCCCGTCTAATATTTTCTCCATCAGTTCATTTATAATTTCAAAATGCACTTCATTTTCTTCAAAAAAAAATTTCATTGTATTTTTTTCTATAAATTCTTCTTTTTCCTTTTAAAAAAATATAAAGACTAAATTATATCTTTGTCCATAAGTGTATAATTGAAAACTACCTTTACTAATTTTTAAACTACAGATAATTTTATAATCTCTAACTTATTAACTCTATAATTTGTAAGATACCACATTCCTCTTGTTTTGAAAAAGAAATTGGCAATATAACTCTAAACATTGACACTGTGTTTTTTTAAAAATTAAATAATTACTGTTGATAAAAGACATTTCACTGTAAAATTTATTTTTAGATTTTCTACATATTTGAAATATTTATTACCTGTATAATAATTTTTAGAGACCCATTTCTTTTATTTCATCACTACAAAGTGCAATATAAATATATGCACTCTAAAGAAAAGGATCACACTATACAAACCATTTAATTCACTTTACAGATTACTACTTCCCACAGAGACAGTTCCATTTATATTACAACAGAATACTCACCATGTCAATGTCTTAGCATATGCAAAATGTCATACTTACCATGAACAACCACCTCATAATAAAACTCGACATTAATATTTAAAAAAGTGCCTATACATAGTATATTCACAGATATGCAGGAAAATGAGCATTAAATTTAGATCCATATCATAATACCTCTCTGTAATTAAAAATGGAACACTGCCAAACATAATACAACAAGATTTTAAAAATAATGAGCACTTCACAAGTATTATTAAAACAAACCTGAAAGAATTATACTCCAATCATTTCTAAATCTCAACTCCTTGTAAAAGATCACATATCCCAAGCTCATTAAAACATAATTTGAACTGTCAATGGAGAACATCTCAAAAAACATATGTACTATAAGCAGATAGAACCACATCTGAAAAATTTGAGATAAAATCATGTTCAAAACATTTACAAATTATTCTTTATTATTTTCATCACCACCCACAGAAATTGCCAAAGCATAAAAAGAAACTCACCTGAAAAAAAGAATATATACTCTCAATATATAACTTTAACAGGTTAATCCTTACAGGCACCAAACACTCTAAAAATGGAAAAAATAAAATTTTATTAACTTATAACAAACTTATTTCCTACACAATATACAATCATTATAGCATTGAACAAGCATAAGTAATAAGATTCCCAAAATACTCTCCATTAAAAATAAATACAACATTTCTCATTTATAAAAGCATTGTGCCACAGATATGTCACTTTTCCCCATATTAAAATTCATGCACCTACAACAGTAGGCTTTCAAAAGTAAAAGGCCAAGTCACAAAACAAAAAAAGCCTTATTAATGAAACATTGCGCCGCCACTGCGTCACTTTTACCATGGGAAAAGTGACGCACGGGTGACGCTAAGCCATCATAAATAAGGCCCCATGTCCATAGAGAAAAACTACAGGACCAGCTTTATACACATGCAAGCAGTACACTTGCACAGAACCACAAAACACCAAGAGCCACCATGTTAATATATATCCTTAATATAATAAACTTCTGAAAATGGATACATATTTCCGTGGCAAACTCCTTAGCAATATTTAAGTGACTAGACTCCTAGAAAATGTATCAAGTCATTATGCTCCTCTCCACTGCATAGCCGGCGATCTAATTCTGTGGAGTTCCTATACGACCGGCAGTACTGCGCCGTTTCCTTTACCACCTTGGTAAATTCAAAATGGATGTCCCTCCTGCCTTCGCAAACGAGCCGGACCACATACAACTATTTCGACAGAGAATGCTTCTGTACTACGGCACCTTAACACTCTCAACTTTGAATACTTCATATCGATTATCATTTCGATATTCGTATTTCACTTGTGTGCAGCCTGTATTTCATTGCTTCAGCTGTGATTTCACGTGGGCCCTGGATTTATGTCTCTGCAATTTGGTTCCTCCTGAAGCGAATTACAATCACCTCATGAATCCGTGAATTGATCATGAACAGCTTTGTTCCGACGAAGAGATTATGGCCTTTGCAGCGATACAAGGAGTTCTGGGTCATTGGAATATATTCGCAGCGGCGCAATATTTCCTAACACAGAGCTACATCGAAAACCCACCGACCTGCCCTATGATGGTAAAAGACGCTCCAATAATGACAGATCATGAATGCTCCTTTCATCTTCTCAATTGGATGGCTGACATGTTTTCAGATAATAACAGTGATTTCTTGTTACATGCACTTGCTGCCTATTTTGCCTACACAATGGACGGTTAACTCTTTCCTAACAGAGAACTACATCGAAAACCCACCAAGCTGCCCTCTGAAAATAAAAGAGGCTCCGATTTTAACAGATCATGAGTACTGCTTTACTCTTTTCCATTGGATATCTGACATACTTTCAAATGATAAAAGTGATTTCCTGTTAGAAGCAGAAGCTACCTATTTTGCCTAAACAATGCTTCAATAACTCTTATATAAGCCATTGACGTCCTCATTTCCTTTTGCTTCCCTATATTCTTCACGTTCTTTTCCATATTTTCTTTTGAAGAACAGACCTATTGGCTTTACTAACAGTGGACATTATGATTTCGTGCTGGCTAAATTTTGGTCTTTTATATGAACTACATTTGTTTCTTCAGCTACTCAATTTTCAACTTTATTTTTTTACAGTGTAATCTCAATAATTCTATTGCATATCTTATCAAAGGTTATTTCAAACATACTCGATGCAAAACTCGCTAATATATGCTACATGTGCCCTAATTAATGTGTAAATTTTAAACGAGTTTTTTATAACTGTAAACGCCATTTCGCATCTCAACTGCTTATTTCCGCCTCACACGCCTCTACTCCTTTAATATCCTATTAAATTATGTTTTTAAAAAACTTTACAGAAAAATATGTTCTTTCAACAATATTTCTATTATTACTAGTGCTGTATTTCAAATGCAATACTGCAACCTTCAAAAGATATCTCAATACAGTTGTTCTCCTCAATAGTGATTTGCGCAGCATCCAACAGATTACATACATGCACCTCTCACCATTTTATCGCTTTTGGCGCCTTTTTTTTCCCCTCACACACTGACATAACACAAACTTGATAGTGCTTCACATGTAGACAGCTCATTGATAAAGTAATGATGTATAACCACTTGCATTTTCATATATCGTTCCCTAACTGAAAGGCCAGTCACCTCCTTCCATTTATTAAAATATGATATACTTCCTTATAAGAGTGTACAATGTTTTTTTCCAACTATATTCATTTTTCTTCAACTATAGCGTTTGTATTCCATGTACTACTGACAATACCAATTACTGTGTTTTTTGCAATTTCTGTACTCATATTACATAATGATTTGCCTTTAAAACAGTACATTTCTAAACAAACATTTCAAATATTCACGGTTTCTCTTTTAATCCATAATCTCAACTGAAATGATTTCATATTGAAAAACTATTCATGGGTTCCACATAACATTAACTGTAGACACTGAGGACCTTATTTATGAAGACCTTCCGCCGCCGGTGCCTCATTTTTTAAAATGAGAAAAAGTGACGCACCGGTGGCGCAAGGCCTTCATAAATAAAGTCCTGAATGTTTTCTTTTCTCGACCTCACTTACTGATACTAGAACCTGCAAGCCAATTACGGCCCGTGAACTCTTTCTTAGTAGGTCGCACACCGTACAGACAGTTATACCACTGTTAATTTTTTTTTTTTACTGTTACCAAGCACCGCCACAGTTCCGCTTCACTCAGACTTAATCACTGCTCCCACGCTTTTACAGGCCAGACGCTATGTCGTATTTCTCTCCTTATCACCCTTTCATCTCCACAATAACAAACAGTTCTCCGCCAGCCACCAGAGAACAGACTCAGATGCAGAGGCACCAAAGAGTGAAATACGACATACCCTCTGCTCTGAGAAAGCAACCAAGCTGTAATTGTGAAAGAAAACATTCAGTAGCGCTTTAAAAATACAAATGCAATTATATAATTATTTTTTTGAAAACGTTCCAATGACTTTGATAGGACTATCTGTGTGTGCCTCTACAGCAAACTTCCTCAGCCCAGATTGAAGGCAAACACACAGACAATAATATAACACAGGGCAACGGAGATGCAAAACAGAAGGGACATGAAGATGCAGTCAAACAGCAGAACTGAGAGAGATATTTTTATGCTCCGTTTCCAACCTCAATGTATGAACACATTTACTACACAAATCTCTATACAACCTCATGGTCAAAACTTTTCATTTTATTTCACTCGACCACCTCCCTCACCCCACCAGTGCAAACGACGACCAGAAACCGCACTATAATGTTGACGTCTAACAGAAACTTTGTGAATACCTTAATCATTACCACTTTAGCCCCCTTCCCCGTCCCTCTCGCCCCACCCCCACCAGTGCAGGCCACGGCCACCAACCAGCCTGAAATTTTGTCGACTGACAAAAAGTTTACGAATTCATTAACCATTACCATTTTTTCACAACGGTATCACTAGTAATTTACCATTTCTCTCTCTTTCTGCATTATCTTTGTCTCTGCTAATATCATTTCTTCATTTCCTCAACAACTTCTCTCATTATATATCAACGCTTCAAAATTTCAAAAATAATTACTCTATATTAAAAATATTTTTTACTGCGTATTCAACATTTAAATGGAAGAAATTACTTTTAGAAATACAACACATTATGACAGCCATAAATTAGTTTTTACATGCAAAATCAATCATTGTTTCTGATTAAACTATATTATACGGTACATGACAAAACAAACAGTTACGCACTTACCTTTACCAATGCTTTGAACGATGTAGAACAGTGAAAGTCACAAAACAGATATTCGTTAGCGGAACTCTGAATATTGCTTCTATCACTGCAACCAAAATTCAATGGCACAGATATCCAGTCTATACACACTCATATAACTCTCTTCAACCAATCACATTTCCTCACGCAAAATTGTAAAATCAAATTTACATTTCAATTGGTTGTCCTTCACAATATTTTCAGACTCACGTGAGAGACACCCATCACCAACTGCCATCTCCGGCTGTTTCCATGGTAACACCTCATTCTGCACCTTACTGAAGGCACAGGTCAAAAGTTCATGTCTCAACGTTCTACAGCAAACTAAGAAGACTGTTTTCCCTCCAGAAACACCTGCCAATCCACAACTCTGTTACATGTCTTTTTTTTCACACCCAATAGTACTTTTTGTTTAACATAAACATTAACATGCAACGTACTCTTCAATCTCCACTTATTATAATCAACCAATCATTTTTATTTTATTAACCACACCCAGCCTCTTCCTTTTTTTTTATTTAGAATTTCAACTTCTAACTACAATTCCACTTCCAGAACCGATCCCGATCCCGCCTCCCTGCTGACCCTCCCTCGCCCCTCCCCTTCCACTATCCACTTATGACAGATGTTTTTGCGCGCAGCGTTCACGCGCAGCGACCGCGCCCAACCCGCGCCGAAGGTGCGCCAAAGGTAAGCCCGTCTACGCCCGTCCGCGCCTGGACCGCGCCCAGCGCCAGACCCCCTGCCCATCGCGCTCCCCAGCCCCCCCGCATTACCTATGATGCCGCCTCCCTCCTAGCCCTTGACCCCGGCCGCGCCCCCACCTGCGTCCAAGCCGCTCCTGGACACACCCATGGACCTTTCTCCTGCTACTCCTGCAGATTCAGCGGCACCGACAACATCTCCGCTACGACCACAACACAGATTCCCGACCCCAACCACCTAGAATGCATCCTTCTCAACACCCGCTCGGTCCACAGGCACGCCATTGACCTTTGGAACCTACTAGACACCATCTCTCCTGACGTCGCCTTCCTAACGGAAACATGGATGAACGCCTCCTCCGCCCCTGACATCGCCATCGCTATCCCTGAAGACTATAAGATCACACGCAAGGACCGCACCGACCATACAGGAGGAGGAATCGCTATCGTCCATAAGAAATCCATCCGCATTTCCACCAACTCCGACGCCAACCTCGCTAACTCCGAACACCTTCACTTCCAGATCCACATCGACCCCAAGACAACTCTCAGAGGCACCCTCCTCTACAGACCACCAGGACCCCGCGCAAAATTCAGTGAAGACATCACAGACTTCATCACCCCACACGCGCTCCCCTCCAAAGACTACATCCTCCTAGGAGACCTCAACTTCCACCTCGAAAAGCTCAACGACCGCAACACCGCCACCCTCTTGGACAACCTCGCCAACCTCGAACTTAAACAACTGGTCACTTCCCCCACCCACATCGCAGGTCACACACTCGACCCAATCTTCACCTCCAGCAACCATGTCTCCTTCAGCCACACTACGGAGCTCCTCTGGACTGACCACAGCTGCGTTCATTTCGCCTACAACAAACCAAAACCCATCAACCACCACCAACCAACTCTACAAAGAAGCTGGAACAAAATCACCATCGACCAGATCTCCTCATCGCTCCTCCTTAACCCCCCAGCCCTCTCTTCTAATGCCAACGAAGCCGCCTCCAACCTCACCCTCTGGCTATCCAACACAGCCGACACCTTAGCACCACTGAAAAAACGTCTTCACAAACTTGGAAACAAGAAGGCCTCATGGTTCAACGATGACCTCAAGAAATCCAAGAAACTGTGCCGCTCCCTTGAAAAGACCTGGAAGAAAGACCCATCCACCAGCAACAAGGATGCCTTCAAAAGCGCCATTCGTACTCACCACCAACTGATCCGAAAAGCCAAGAAAACATCATTCAAGGATCGACTTGACAACAACGCCCACAACAGCAAGGAACTATTCAACATCGTCAAGGAATTTTCCAACCCCTCGGCCAACTCCAACGACATCACCCCCTCTCAAACCCTCTGCGACTCCCTAGCCTCTTTCTTCCACAACAAGATTGTCGACATCCACAACAGCTTCGACAACCAACCCGGAAGCCAACCCACCCTACCATCTGCAGACCATCTTCCCCCCGCTAACACCCTTAATGCCTGGAACCCAATCTCCACGGAGGACACCATCCTCCTGATGAACTCCATCCACTCTGGATCCCCCACAGACCCATGCCCTCACCACATCTTCAACAAAGCAGACTCCGTCATAGCTCCGCACCTCCGAGACGTCATCAACTGCTCCTTCAACACCGCCACCTTCCCGGATGACTGGAAACACGCTGAACTCACCGCCCTTCTGAAAAAACCAACAGCAGACCCCACCGAACTCAAAAACTACCGCCCCATCTCGCTTCTTCCATTCCCGGCCAAAGTCATCGAGAAAGCAGTCAACAACCAGCTCGCCGCCTTCCTCGAAGCCAACAAATCCCTCGACCCCTCACAATCTGGCTTCCGAGCAAAACACAGCACTGAGACCGCCCTCATCGCAGCAACAGACGACATTCGAACTCTACTGGACAATGGAGACACAGTCGCCCTCATCCTCCTTGACCTCTCTGCAGCATTCGACACAGTCTGCCACAGCACCCTTTTACAACGCCTCAACAACATCGGAATCCAAGGCAAAGCACTTGATTGGATCACCTCGTTCCTCAATGGAAGAACCCAGAGAGTCCGCCTCCCACCATTCAAGTCCGAGGCCTCTGAAATCATCTGCGGCGTACCACAAGGATCCTCGCTCAGCCCTACTCTCTTCAACGTTTACATGAGCCCCCTTGCGGCCATCGCTCGCCAACACATTCTCAACATCATCTCCTACGCGGATGATACTCAACTTATCCTCTCTCTCACCAGGGACCCCAGCACCGCCAAAACTAACCTACACGAAGGAATGAAAGAAGTCGCAGAATGGATGAAACAAAGCCGCCTGAAACTAAACTCAGACAAAACAGAAGTCCTCATCTTAGGCACATCCCCCTCGGCTTGGGATGACTCCTGGTGGCCGGAAGCCCTCGGAAAAGCACCCATCCCGACAGACCACGCACGGAACCTAGGCGTCATCCTAGATTCTTCACTTTCAATGAACAAACAAGTCAGCGCCGTATCCTCCTCCTGCTTTAACATTCTTCGCATGCTCAGAAAAACATTTCGCTGGATCCCCTCCGAAACAAGGAAAACAGTCACCCATGCTCTGGTCACGAGCCGACTGGATTACGGAAACACCCTCTACGCAGGCACCACCGCTAAACTCCAGAAGAAACTCCAACGAATCCAAAACGCATCAGCCAGGCTCATATTAGACATCCCACGCAACGAACACATCTCTGGTCACCTGAGAGACCTCCACTGGCTACCCGTCAATAAGAGGATCACTTTCCGACTGCTTACCCACGCACACAAATCACTCTACGACATCGGACCAGATTGCCTCAACTCTCGGCTGTCCTTCTACACCCCCGCCCGCCAACTTCGCTCTTCCAGCCAAGCCTTCGCCACTGTACCTCGCATCAACAAGACCACCATGGGAGGCAGATCCTTTTCACACCTGGCTGCCAAAACATGGAACTCACTCGCCGCTTACCTTCGCCTCACCCACAATCACCTAGCGTTCAGAAAGCAGCTTAAAACGTGGATATTTGACAAATAATCCTCCCCCCTTTCCTAAGCGCCTTGAAACCCTCTGGGTATGTAGTGCGCTATACAAATTTCATGACTTGACTTGACTACAAATCCCTTGAAAATGAAGGTCTGGCTAATAGGACACAGTTATATTCACTGGAGTGAAAAATATGCAGTAAGCAGACGAATTTGCAACCTTGGTTTACCAAATGTACACATAACGTGGATTGGGAAAAGAGGATTGAAATGTCACCTATTGATTCCATTGGTGAAAACCTTTATGCATCTCCCAGAACCAGACCTTATAATTGTGCACTGTGGTGGGAACGATCTAGGCACAATCACTGGGGTAGGTCTGGAAATGCTTCTAAAAGACACCTTTCCACAATTGATGACACTTTTTCCTCGAACTGCCTTGGTATATTCCAATATATGCCAAAGACAGAAATGGAATTGGTCCAATCAACATTGTGCACAAATTGAGAAAGCAAGGAGACATGTAAATAAATCTGTTTCTGCTTTCCTCAGAGATTATAGCATGGGTTCTATTTACCACAACAACTTGCGTTACCACATGCAAGACGTCTATAGGAGAGACGGTGTTCATTTCACGAATGAGGGAAACAGAATCTTCCTCTGCAACATCAGGCTCTGCATCGGTACTTACTTATAAATGCAGAAAACACTCAATTAACACAAGGGCTCTTTTCAGAGCCACCTTATATCTAAGCACTCAAACTTCTGATTTATCTCCATTTTCACACTCTTGTAAATAGGTGTGCGTGACCGGGTGCGCGCACCCCGTATTTTTTTTCGGAAAACAATTATATCTTTTCGCGTTTAAGGGCCTTACTGCACACCCCGAGAAAACCTACGCAGCAAGACAATCTCTACCTTCTCCCCTTTCCATGTTTCAACGCTTTGAAATGAACAATATATTTACTCGCAGTGACAAAATGGCGGACAAAACTTCCTGATTTCCTTCGAATCAAACGTTAACAGACGTCACGCAGCAAAAAAAAATTCCGCTCACGCGCAGCCGCTTGGGTGCGCGCACGTGTGCGCGCCTATAGATATATAATTGACTTTAACTTTAATTTTCTCAACAACTACTGAATGGATTTACACCATTCCAAAAAAAGCGTAATCTGCGAACAGGACTCTACAGTTTTGCCAAATTTCTTATAAATCCATTCAGCCGTTCGACCTGTAGCCGAGTCTAAAGGTCCTATGGAAAATAACATGGAGAAAATACGTTTTGGAACCCCCCTTATATCTCAGCCCCCACTTGACCAATCCCCCCCAAAACTTTCAGGAAAGGAGCGCAGCGGACCGAGCCATCTTCTTTGAGAAATTCACAAAGATTCATCCACCAGGGCCGAAGGTATTCCAAATAGAATGTTGAGGATTTCCTATGGAAAACAATCCTAACTATAACTACCTACTGGCGACTGCCAGTAGGTAATATATATATATATATATATATATATATATATATATATATATATATATATATATATATTACCTACTGGCGGTATATATATATATATATATATTATCTACTGACGGTCGCCAGTAGGTAGTTATAGTTAGGATTGTTTTCCATAGGAAATCCTCAACATTCTATTTGGAATAACTTTGGCCCTGGTGGATGAGTCTTTGCGAATTTCTCAAAGAAGATGGCTAGGTTCGCTGCACTCCTTCCCTGAAAGTTTGGGATGGATTGATAAAGTGGGGGCTGAGATATAAGGGGGGTCCCAAAACGTGTTTTCTCAATGTTATTTTCCATAGGACCTTTAGACTCGGCTACAGTTCGAACGGGTGAATGAATTTATAAGAAATTTGCCAAAACTGTAGAGTCTTGTTCGCAGATTACGCTTTTTTTGGAATGGTGTAAATCCGTTCAGTAGTTGTTGAGAAAATTGAAGTTAAAGTCAATTATATATCTATAGGCGCGCACACGTGCGCGCACCCAAGCGGCTGCGCGTGAGCGGAATTTTTTTTGGCTGCGTGACGTCTGTTAACGTTCGATTCGAGGGAAATCAGGAAGTTTTGTCCGCCATTTTGTCACTGCGAGTAAATATATTGTTCATTTGAAAGCGTTGAAACGTGGAAAGGGGAGAAGGTAGAGATTGTCTTCCTGCGTAGGTTTTCTCAGGGTGTGCAGTAAGGCCCCTAAACGCGAAAAGATATAATTTTTCTCCGATAAAAAATACGGGGTGCGCGCACCCGGTCGCGCACACCTATTTACAAGAGTGTGAAAATGGAGGTAAATCAGAAGTTTGAGTGCTTAGATATAAGGTGGCTCTGAAAAGAGCCCTTGTGTTAATTGAGTGTTTTCTGCATTTATAAGTAAGTACCGATGCAGAGCCTGATGTTGCAGAGGAAGATTCTGTTTCCCTCATTCGTGAAATGAACACCGTCTCTCCTATAGACGTCTTGCATGTGGTAGCGCAAGTTGTTGTGATAAATAGAACCCATGCTATAATCGCTGAGGAACGCAGAAACAGATTTATTTACATTTCTCCTTGCTTTCTCAAATTGTGCACAATGGTGATTGGACCAATTCCATTTCTGTCTTTGGCATATATTGGAATATACCAAGGCAGATCGAGGAAAAAGTGTCATCAATTGTCGAAAGGTGTCTTTTAGAAGCATTTCCAGACCTACCCCAGTGATTGTGAGTAGATCGTTCCCACCACAGTGCACAATTATAAGGTCTGGTTCTGGGAGATGCATAAAAGTTTTCACCAATGGAATTAATTGGTGACATTTCAATCCTCTTTTGGAAATCCATGTTATGTGTACATCTGGTAAGCTGAGGTTGCAAATTCGTCTGCTTACTGCATATTTTTCACTCCAGTGAATATAACTGTGTCCAATTAGCCAGACCTTCATTTTCAAGGGATTTGTAGTCGTCTCCGATCGGTTCTAGAGGTGGAATGGTAGTTAGAAGTTGAAATTTTAAATAAAGAAAAAGGAAGAGGCTGGGTGTGGTTAAAAAAATAAAAATGATTGGTTGATTGTAACAAGTGGAGAGTGAACAGGTCAATGTTTATGTTGAACGAAAAGTACTATTGGGGGTGAAAAAACAAGACTTGTAACAGAGTTGTGGATTGGCAGGTGTTTCTGGAGGGAAAATAGTCTTCTTAGTTAGCTGTAGAACGTTGAGAGATGAACTTTTGACCTGTGCCTTCAGCAAGGTGCAGAATGAGGTGTAACCATGGAAACAGCCGGAGATGGCAGTTGGTGATGGGTTCACTCTTTGGTGCCTCTGCATCTGAGTCTGTTCTCTTGTGGCTGGCGGACAACTGTTTGTTATTGTGGAGATGAAAGGGTGATAAGGAGAGAAATACGACATAGCGTCTGGCCTGTAGAAGCGTGGGAGCAGTGATTAACTCTGAGTGAAGCGGAACTGTATCGGTGCTTAGTAACAGTAAAAAAAAAATGTTAACAGTGGTATAACTGTCTTTACGGTGCGCGACCTACTAAGAAAGAGTTCACGGGCCGTATTTGGCTTGCAGGTTCTAGTATCAGTAAGTGAGGTCGAGAAAAGAAAACATTCAGGACTTTATTTATGAAGGCCTTGCGCCACCGGTGCGTTACTTTTTCCCATTTTAAAAAATGAGGCACTGGCGGCGGAAGGTCTTCATAAATAAGGTCCTCAGTGACTACAGTTAAGGTTATGTGGAACCCATGAATAGTTTTTCAATATGAAATCATTTCAGTTGAGATTATGGATTAAAAGAGAAACCGTGAATATTTGAAATGTTTATTTAGAAATGTACTGTTTTAAAGGCAAATCATTATGTAATATGAGTACAGAAATTGCAAAAATCACAGTAATTGGTATTGTCAGTAGTACATGGAATACAAACGCTATAGTTGAAGAAAAATGAATATAGTTGGAAAAAAACATTGTACACTCTTATAAGGAAGTATACTATATTTTAATAAATGGAAGAAGGTTTCTGGCCTTTCAGTTTTGGAACGATATATGAAAATGCAAGTGGTTATACATCATTACTTTATGAATCAGCTGTCAAACAACACGAAATCATAATGTCCACTGTTAGTAAAGCAAATAGGTCTGTTCTTCAAAAGAAAATATGGAAAAGAATGTGAAGAATATAGAAAACCAAAAGGAAATGAGGACGTCAATGGCTTGTTTGAGAGTTATTGAAGCATTGTTTAGGCAAAATAGGTAGCTTCTGCTTGTAACAGGAAATCAGTTTTATCATTTGAAAGTATGTCAGCTATCCAATGGAAAAGAGTAAAGCAGTACTCATGATCTGTTATAATCGGAGCCTCTTTTACCATCAGAGGGCAGCTCGGTGGGTTTTCGATGTAGCTCGCTGTTAGGAAAGAGTTAAGCGTCCATTGTGTAGGCAAAGTATGCAGCAAGTGCCTCTAACATGAAATCATTGTTATCATCTGAAAACATGTCAGCCATCCAATTGAGAAGATGAAAGGAGCATTCATGATCTGTCATTATTGGAGTGTCTTTTACCATCATAGGGCAGCTCAGTGGGTTTTCGATGTAGCTCTCTGTTAGGAAATCGTGCGCCGCTGCGAATATATTCCAATGACCCAGAACTCCTTGTATCGCTGCAAAGGCCATAAACCCTCCGTTGTAACAAAGCTGTTCATGATCAAGTAACGGATTCATGAGGTGATTGTAATTCGGTTCAGGAGGTACCAAATTGCAGAGACATAAATCCAGGGCCCACGTGAAATCACAGCTCAGGCAATGAAATACAGGCTGCACACAGGTGAAATGCGAATATCGAAATGATAATCGATATGAAGTATTCAAAGTCGAGAGTGGTAAGATGCCGTAGTAGTCAAGCATCCTCTGGCGAAATAGTTCTAAGTGGCCCGGCTCGTTTGCGAAGGCAGGAGGGACATCCATTTTGAATTTCCCAAGATGGTACAGGAAACAGCGCAGCACCGCTGGTTGTATAGCAACTCCACAGAATTTGGTCGCCGGCTATGCAGTGGAGAGGAGCAGAATGACTTGATACATTTTCTAGGAGTCTAGTCACTTATATATTGCTCAGTGGTTATTAAAAAAGTAGCTTTTTTTGAACGGGAGGATGCGTTAAAAAATAAGGGAGTGATTTGAGGGAGTTGTAAAGCAAGGTCAATTTTTTTTTACATCAATGCTGTTTTCTGTGAATGTTAGCTTAGTGAAAGATATGTGTGTGAGCAGATGCAACGTTCAGTTTTAAATGTGACAATGGCGCTCTTGTTCATGTCTTCCGATTCAAGGGCGGTATTCGCTGCCAAATACAAAGATTAAGAAACGCATGCGTGGGGTACATAGTGTGCATTCTTAAAGGAAAGTAAATGAAGGGTTATTTTTACCGCGTTAGCATTGTCGTTTAAAAAGTTATAGTGATTTCTATTGTATGTGAAGAAAGTGTCACTGATGAAGACTGAAAATAAATCCTTATAAATGATACGGACTGGTGTATTTTAGAAAAGGTTTGTAACATTACATGAATTGTGGAAAAAAAATAATGTAATTGAAAGTGTATGGTTTGAAAATGAAAAGTAGAGGTTTATAGTTCATGTTTTGAAAGCAGTTCTAGAGGGTCAGAAGAAAGTGTATGGTTTGAAAATGAAAAGTAGAGGTTTATAGTTCACGTTTTGAAAGCAGTTCTAGAGGGTCAGATGCATGATAGATTTATTAAAAATAGAACATGTTTTTAAATAGTATTTTGGAAAAAATATGTGTCTTTATGTACTATTTACATTATGTGCCTGTTGCGTATTCTTTGAGTTTTAGTAATCCTGTGTCTTATAAGTTTTCTAGGGGCGGTTTGAGGTTCATGGTGGGTTTGGGCAGGGAGGGTAGGTTGGGGGTTTGTAATAGGGGGTTTGGCTGGGGTGGAGTGCGGAGTTTAGTGAAAAGTGAGGGGGGTGGGGAGTTACGGTGTTTGGTAATGGAGCAGAGTCAGAGGACGGCACATTTGTGTTATGGGCTGCCACGGAAATATGTATTTATTCTCAGAGGTTTATTATATTAAGGATATATATTAGCATGGTGGCTCTTGTCGTTTTGTTGTTTTGTGTATGTTTATAATGCTGGCTCTGTAGTTTTTGTTTATGGACCTTATTGCGACACACAGGGGATCTACATTGCACAGTTGGAGATCAGAGACTTAGGAAATAAAACTTTATAATTGTAAGGGCTGTAAGCGATAGAAATCGCCCGTTCTCCTTGTAAAAAATATCACCGCTATTGGTGGTATTTTCTACGGTGTTAGTACTCGAAGGAGACTAGTAACATATATGTGTAATAAAATTATGTAATAGGCTCAGCATTTTACATTATCTTGGAAAACAAAAGTTGATTTTACATAGCAATAAGTCTCTTATAATTAAGGGACGGAGTGTATATAGTGCTATTTAGTACTCTGCTATGTGATTGATGTCGAATATTTCATAAGAGGAGGCTTTAAAAGATTTACGATAAACTGGTTTTCTAGGGAAGTGGGTGGAGTGTTCCGTGTAAATTGCAGAATAGAAACTAGTAAGAACCAATTGGAAGTGTTGTTTTAAAGTCACATGACTGCACATGCGTGTCTCGACGCGATAGGTGGGTGCGCGCACCCGGTCGCGCACTATAAGAAAGCGGCGAGAAAATATCAGCTAATATGCTCTTCAAGCTTGTTTTGGTACAAAGAGTTAGTTCTGAAAAGAACTTTTTTTTTTTTTGGAAACAAGTGTTATGATGCTTTTTATTTCTTAAAGTTGCGACGACATTTTTCAGTATGTCATACTATCCAAATAAAGTGAAGAAATTTAACTTTTCTTGGAGCATTTATGACTCTCAATTATTTGTTTAATTAGAGTAAAGCTTTGCTCTCCGTATACAAGAAGTTCTCCACAGTTCGTGCATTTCATGTGCACGTTCGCCAGATATGGTCTCAAGTCCATCTCAGCACTCGATGGAGATACAGGTCGTCCACCGGAAGATGTGTTGATTACTTATGATGGTAATAGCGTGGCCTCCGTTTTTCTTGTCAAAGGTGGTCGCTCATTTTCATCAGATTCGGAAGATGAATGCGGAACGGTAGCCATTGTATCGAAGTCTTCGGGAAGATGTTCGACGTTGTTGTCTCTTGAGAGTAGAAAAGAAAGTGATGGTAGTGGGTGGAGTGCTGCGTGTAAATTGCAGAATAGAAACTACCAAGAACCAATTAGAAGTGTTGTTTAGAAGTCACATGACTTCACATGGGAGTGTCAGGTCCTGTACGCGATAGAAGGGTGCGCGCACCCGGTCTCGCACTAAAATAAAGCGGCGAAAAAACATCTTATAATATGCTCTTCGAGCATGTTTTGGTGGAAAGAGTTAGTTCTGAAAAGAACTTTTTTTTTTTTTTTTGGAAACAAGTGTTTTGATGCATTTGATTTCTTAAAGTTGCTATGATATCTTTCAGTATGTCATACTATCCAAATAAAGTGAAGAAATTTAACTTTTCTTGGAGCATTTATGACTCTCAATTTTGTGTTTAATTAGAGTAAAGCTTTGCTCTCCGTATACAAGAAGTTCTCCACAGTTGTTGCATTTTATGTGCACCTTCGCCAGACATGGTTTCAAGTCCATTTTAGCACTCGATGGAGATACAGGTCGTCCACCGGAAGATGTGCTGATTACTTCTGATGGTAATAGCGTGGCCTCCGTTTTTCTTGTCAAAGGTGGTCGCTCATTTTCATCAGATTCGGAAGATGAATGCGGAACGGTAGCCATTGTACCGAAGTCTTCGGGAAGATGTTCTACGTTGTTGTCTCTTGAGAGTAGAAAAGAAAGTGATGGAAGTGGGTGGAGTGCTGCGTGTAAATTCCAGAATAGAAACTACCAAGAACCAATTGGAAGTGTTGTTTTGAAGTCACATGACTTCATATGCAAGTGTCAGGTCCTGTACGCGATAGGAGGGTGCGCGCACCCGGTCTCGCACTAAAATAAAGCGGCGAAAAAATATCTCATAATATGCTCTTGGAGCACGTTTTGGTAGAAAGAGTTAGTTCTGAAAATAACTTTTTTTTTTTTTTGGGGGGGGAAAGAAGTGTTATAATGCTTTCGATTTCTTAAAGTTGCTACTACATTTTTCAGTATGTAATAGTTTGAAAATGAAGTGAAGAAATTTATCTTTTCTTGGGGCATTTGTGACTGTCAATTTTGAGTTTAATAAGAACAAGGCTCTGCTCTCCATATAAAAGAATTTCTCCACACTTGTTGCATTTCATATGCACCTTCGCAAGATATGGTCTCAAGTCCATTTCAGCACTCGATGGAGATACAGGTCGTACACCAGAAGATGTGCTGGCCACCTCTGATGGTAATAGCGTGGCCAGGGCTCTTGTCAATGCTTTTGCATAATGCTCAGGATGCCTTTGTTTAACATGCCGCTGCATGGTGTGTGCAGAAAAGGAATATTTTTTATTTGGATTTCCCCTTGAGAGCTCCGAATTGCATATCGTGCAGGTTACTTTTGGCGCATTCACTTTCTTTTGATCTTCAGGATAAGTGAAAAATTGCCAAATGAAAGATTCCTTTTTTCTTCTTAACGGTGGTCGCTCATTTCCTTCAGATTCGGAAGATGAATCTGGTAGGGAAGCCATTTCAGCAAAGACTTCCGGAAGATGCTCGACGTTGTTGTCTCTTGAGAGTAGAAAAGATTGTGAGGAAAGTGGGTGGAGTGCTTCGTGTATATTCCAGAACAGAAACTACTAATAACCAATTGGAAGTTTTGTTTTCAAGTCATGTGACTTTACATGCGCTTCTCAGGACGTGTAGGCGGTGACACTATGTAGTTACGAACGTGATTACATACTTAGGAACTAGCATTCAAAAAAACTATGAAATTCACTGAAAAAACCATAGGTTTTACACAGGTTATAGTTAGGAAGTAGCATTTGAAAAACCTATGAAATTCACTGAAAAAACCATAGGTTTGACACCAGTTATAGTTAGCTGGAAATTTTACTGACATAAAACCAATGAAATTCCACGTTATAGTTAGTTGGACTCACTATAACTTGCGCGTGTAATGCACTGCTGATGACATTACATATTACATCACTCATGACATGGTCAATGACATCACTTATGACACCATCCAGTGAATGTGTGTCTTTCTAAAAAATAAATATGTTTTATATATGTATATGTAAAGGTCGAGGAAAGAATAAATGTTTAAATTATTGTCTTAATGAATGTTTTTTTCAAAAAGAAATGATTGGATAACTGGCTTAAGGTTTTGTAAATGCAAATTCCTAACTATATATCCACTATAACCTATGGTTTTTTCTGTGAATTTCATTGGTTTTTTAATAGCAAATATGAAAAGCTTTAAAATGTCAAGTACGTGATAGATAAAAACATTTTCGTATTTATGCACGCTGATGTGCTTTGAACGCTGCCCCCCCCCTCCCCTCTTTTCTCTTAGTAGTACTCTCTCTTTGCAGATACTGAACGGTAGTTAACGCAGGCCTTTGCCCCCGTTGTAATCCGTCGTGCCTGCTTGTCTCTCCATTTGATTGATTGTTATCCAAGCATTTACTGTTTTAGAATTGGTTCTCTTTGGATCATTCTCTATTTACAAACAAGCACAAAGTCGCAATACTCTGTTTAGTCTTTGCAGATAGTGAAAAATCGTGTAAAAAAATAAAAGTAATCGAGCAAAACCAGTAGGCCACTAATTGGATCTCTTTTTGACCTCGCTAAAATAGAAATATTAGGAACAACCCTTCATGAGAAATACGAAAATAGTGAGATGAACTGAGCTCCACACCATGAGGGCTGCAAGACAGCTCGACTCCGTCACCCACCCCGCCCAAAATAACGACAAACCCTATGCAAATATTAAAAATATAGACAACACACCAGCAAAGAAACAGGGTAAAACATTTTATTAAATAACTATTTACATAACTATTTTATACTTTTTATTGCCCGATCCGGCTAGCTCAATCAATCGAGCATGAAACTCATGCACTCTGATAGCAAGCGTTGCTACTGATGCTATGCAGACCAAAACTGGTTTTCAGTTTGTACATTTTTCTAGATTTTTCAATCCAAGGTTGGTTGACTTTGTAGAAAGATGGCTTCAGATTTTCAACATACGGTGTGGTGGCGCGGACTGGGAGGGGGCGCTTCGCTCCTGCCCCCTCCCCAAGTAAGTTTTTCATACGTGAAAGTACGTTAATGGTTTTGGTCCCTGAGTTGCTTCAATGTCACTGCCATTCTCAAATGGCATAAGTTCTGGATGTTGGGTGCCATAGTTAAGAGTTCTGAGCAGTGCTTGTAACACTGTCTGAAGCTTATTTCCACCTACTGCAGCTTCACTATTCTCAAAGTAAGTGAGTGTCGTTTGTGGACCTGACTGCATTAGAAAACAATGTGATATGTTACCTTCCTAAACAGCTTGATGGAGGCCCCTGAGGGGCAGTGTGATGGCCATGGACTCGGAGAAGACGCTTGGCTCCGACACCCTCCCCAAGTCTTATAGCACTGGTGTAGCCTGAGATCGCCCCCGACATAAGCGGCCGGCTCCCGGGGTCCGGCGGAACTTTTTGCCTTTTGATGACTCTTCAATTCTGGACCTTGTCCCACAATCCGTTTGACCTGAAGACACGCTGTAGTGGGGCGCCCCTTTACCGTTTCAGTTGCCATTCCGCCCGCTTTTGCTACACTGTGCCTCTTCCGCCATTCTGCTGTTTACCGCCCGCTCTTGCGACTACAGCGTCTCGCTCATCATGTAGTTGAGTTGCTCCCGCTCTTGCGGTGCAGCGATAGGCGGCTGCCACAGGACTCTCAAAATGGCGGCCGGCTCTTCGGTTTTGGGCCTGGTCCACTAAAATGGCCCTGGGACACCTTTGAACTCGGACGCTTCCCTGATAGGGCTTGGGTCCCATTCTCGAAAGCGTCCCCTCAGCCGTGAAGATTCTACAAAAGTCTTGGGGGCCTCCGACTCCAGCAGGCTTCTGGTGGGGAGCGGCTGCCATGATTGCTCGTGGAATGGCCATGACGGAGCTACGAGATGGTAGTGCTCTCATGCTGACGCCAGCTTTAGTCTGAAACATCCAGAAACACTGTAGACTACCAATTCGATCAGTTCTGGTAGCGCCCCAACATGACCCGGAAGAGAAGAACTTGCCCTCCCCTCTTTGACTGATGGTTCTTCTTGCCTGTCCCCTCTGTTGTCATTTAACAGAACTTTTTGGACTGCTGAAAGGGGTTGTGTTCCGAACGCTGGTTGGTGGAGACATTTTGACTATATTCTTGACCTACGTTGTCGCGTAATGCGTTATATGACACGCCGCGTTAGCGCACCCGGAAGTGATCCGAGGCGCGGCGCGCAGCACGTAACGTAAGCATAACAGGTCATGTGACTTGTTAATAAAACTTTTCATTGGTTCATTTTGCTTTTGTTATTTTAATGATGAAAAGCTTGGTCATATGACCTAAAAATTACGCTTTTTATTGTTTTCGAACATTATTTTTTTTAAAACATATATGTTATAATATTCCAGGCTAATGTACTTTCCCGGAAAATTTACAACTGTCCTGCAAGTAAAATATATTCCTTTTTCGAGAAAAAGGGCGTTTCTTCGTTCCATGACGGAGCCGTTGAGTAAAAGAGACTCGGCCTGCTGTCTTAGTCGCCGATACGCCTGATTATCAGATTCTTATCGATCACTTTATGTTGCAGAAATGAAAAACACAACTGCCCTTGACCATTTATCTTTACTGCGTTCCTACATATTATACCTTTTATCCGTCATGTAATTGGACTGCTTTATTTCACTTGCCTTTTACTGATTCGAAAACAGTGACTAAAAGTAAAAACTTTACCAATGTAAATACTACTACCGTGTTTTGTTTTAAAAACCTTTATTGTGAAAATGTCAGTATACAAATACGGGCCTATAACCACGTGGGCCGGCCACGGAGCAAACTGAAATCGTATATGATGAGGAGACATTTACACTGAAGAGGAACGTAACGAGCGGGCCATTAGGTTGCAAGAACAAAGGTGTCTAACAGTTGCGGAATCGGTGGACGTACATTTTGTAATTAAAATAAGACAGGGCCACTTACAATAACATTTTCTAGATATACATTTGCGGGCAAGGAGTTACGAGTCCCATTTATACCGGCGCCATTTTGTGCGAGGCCGGGCAGGTCCAAGATATAGTCAAAATGTCTCCACCAACCATCGGCCAGACCAGAACCCCTTTCGGCCCTTTATGCTACAAGATGGTGTCTTCCATTCAGAAAATATTGTTGGCAGCATTTTGAAAGGAAACAGAAACAGCCGTTCTCCTAGTGAGTTTCACATTGTTACATTTAGGAAGAATGTTGAAGAGTAGTATGTGGAAAATCTGAAGCCATTTTTCTACAAACTCTCAATCAGACTTGGATAGAAAAAAAAATCCTGAAGAATGTACAAACTGAAAACCAATTTTTGTCTGTATAGCATCAACAGCAACGCTTGAGTCAGCTTTGTGTCAAGCCGCCATTTTCATTCAATCAATAGCGTCCCCCTGCACACATTCAGGGACCTGGTCGTGTCTTCAGATGAAACGGATTGTAGGAAAAGAAGCAGAAAGGAAAAGGAAAAAAGTTCCGCCGGACCTCGGGAGCCGGCCGCCTATGTCATGTGCGACCTTTGGCCACACCAGGGCAATAGTGAAGCTGCAGCAGGTGCAAATAAGCTTCAGACAGTCTTACAAGCACTGCTCAGAAATCTCAACTGAGGCACTCAACATCCAGGACTTGCCATTCGGATCTTGGCGCCTTGTGCTGGTTCCGACCTATTCACACATCGGTCCACTACTGACATCACCTCATAAGCCAACGGGGCACCCCACGCCGACTTTCGGCGCAGCATTGTAGGATGGCCACACCAGTGCGGCAAATTGCTGGACACAACCTCGGTGCCATCCGGATCTCGGCGCGTTCAACTCACTGTACCGCAAGAGTGACCGCAACTCAGCTGGACACGCCGTCTTTCGGCGCAGCATTGTAGGATGGCCACACCAGTGCGGCAATTTGCTGGACACCACCTCGGTGCCATCCGGATCTCGGCGCGTTCGAGTCACTGTACCGCAAGAGTGACCGCAACTCAGCTGGACACGCCGTCTTTCGGCGCAGCATTGTAGGATGGCCACACCAGTGCGGCAATTTGCTGGACACCACCTCGGTGCCATCCGGATCTCGACGCGTTGTGCTGCCTTCGGCCTATTCGCACATCGGTCCGCAACTGACGCCGCCTCACGTGCCAACGGATTTTCTCCGCTTTTTGTAGCCCTATGCCGCATAACAGGTCATGTGACTTGTTTATAAAACTTTTCATTGGATCATTTTACTTTTGGTTTCCTAAAGATGGAAGGCTTGGTCATATGACCTAAAAATAACACTTTTCATTGGTTTAGAACATTTTTTTTTCCCAAACGATGAAAGCCCCACCTTGTTTCTGGATCATTCAGACTGAAGCTGGCGTCAGCATGAGAGCACCACCATCTCGTGGCTCCGTCGTGGTCATTCCGCGAGCAATCATGGCAGCCGCTCCCCACCGGAAGCCTGCGGGAGTCGGGGGCCCCCAAGACTTTTGTAGAATCTTCACGGCTGAGGGGACGCTTTTCGAGAATGGAGCCCAAGCCCTAGCAGGCAAGCGTCCGAGTTCCAAGGTGTCCCAGGGCCATTTCAGTGCACCAGGCCCAAAACCGAAGAGCCGTCCGCCATTTTAAGAGTCATGTGGCAGGCGCCTATCGCTGCACTGCAAGAGTGGGAGCAACTCAACAACATGGTGAGCGAGACGCTGTAGCCGCAAGAGCGGGCGCAACTCAGCTGGATGGCCGCCAACTGGGGAGGCCCGTTCACGCCGCCTCCCCCACGCCCCCCCCCCCCCCCCCGGGCCGCCGCACGCAAATTTTCGGAGCAGCATTGTAGGATACCAAAACCAGTGCAGCAGTTTACTGGACATCACCTGGGTGCCATCAACATCTCAGCGCGTTCTGCTGCCTTGGGACTATTCGCACAACAGACCGCTACTGACGAGGCCTCCCCCCGCCCCACCCGGGACGCCCCACGCCAATTTTCGGAGCAGCATTGTAGGTTCCCAAAACCAGTGCGGCACCCAGGCGACATCACCTGGGTGCCGTCCAGAACTCTGCACGTTGTGCTGCCTTGGGACTATTCGCACAAAAGACAGCTTCTGACCATTGTTGCTTTTTTGGGTGAAAAATGTTTAAATGTTTTTACAGTTTTTTTTCCGTTCATTATAGTTAAATGTTAATAAAGTTTTAAAATCTAACTTTGTTGGAGTGCTATATATGTTTAAAAAATCGGGTGAATGGGGCCTTGAATCGGTTTATTGTCATGTGTGGGCTTTGCAAGTGTACTGCTACAAGATCGGACATTTCAAACTCAAATGCACGTTCTTTTTCTTACCTTTCCGAAGCATGGAGCGCAATAGCAGGCAGAGAAAGGGTGATGCACGTGTTGAACACTGCCTGGCCTGGCAAGTTGCTGGCAGTGCACCCCCCGCCCGCTCCTGAAAGAGGGCACACACACACCGCCGCCCCGAGTACTTCACAAATCTTTAAAAGACCATGCGCTTGTTCATGAGGCTTAAATGGTTTATCACCCCTTCTAGAACCCCTGCATCGACCCTCTGACGTTTCCTGGAAGAATTAGCACGTAACACAATACCAAGCCCTGTCAGCTGAAACCCCCGAGAAATCATGGGGCATATTATCAAGGGGGTTTATTTCTGCTTTTTGGGCTTTAAAAGCCAAAAAAAAAAGAGATAAAATTATCTCCCTATTACCAAGCTGTCGCTAACACCAGTTAGTGACAGCTAAAAGGTGATAGCGACCATCTTGGGCCCCGCTTTGCATATCAGTGATATTTATCACTAATGACATGCAAAGTGGGCGTGCCAAGATTTTAGCGACTGGAAACAGTCCCTAACCATCGCTATCTCCTATTACCAACTTTTGGAGATATTCGCGCTAAGCGCGAATATCTCCAAAAGCTAACACCTGCCCTGAGCAGTTTTAGCCATGTTATCCAATGGGAAGTGGATAACATGGCTAAGAGAATTTGCTGGATAATGCATGAATATCGCTGACTTTTCAACGATATTCATGCATTGCGGCCGTTTTTTATCGCATTTGCGATAAACCTTGCTAATAGCAAGGTTTATGTGCGATAAAATTCGCCGATGTGCGGCGATAATTTTTGTCTCTAAACAAGTTAGAGACAAAAATTATCGCTAGTTGTTGGTAATATGCCCCCGGGTTTTTGCTTGCAGGAATCGGGAGGCGGGAGACTAGCACTGAAATCAGTAGTCTCAAGCCTGAATCGGGAGGGTTGGCATGTCTGGATACTCTACAGCTGGGGCCATAAACTACATCCGCAGGGCTAGGTGATAGCCTAGGTCCGGCCTGGACAATCGGACACAGAGGAAGAGGAGTGTCAGAGGGTGCGGTAGTGAATAGGGTGAAAGGGAGGTGTCGGGCGGGCACAGGGTGTGATTCTCAGAGAAGAGCAGCGCAGATGGGGGGAAGTATATGGCCCATGCATGAGAGAAACAGCGGGGGTGACCAGTGCGTGGGGGAGATGCTTGCGAGGGTGGGGAGCCATGCTGAGGATCGTCGGCATGCAGAGAGTCGCCCTGGTCAAGGCATCTAAAATGGCTGCCGTGCACGACAAAATTGTGGCATTGGACAAAAACGCAAGATGGCGCAGACAATGTTTATCAATAAGGATTCATTTATAACAAAATATTTACTCGCAGTGACAAAATGGTGGTCAACACTTCCTGATTTCCATCGAATCGAACGTTAACAAACGTCATGCAGCAAAAAAAAAAAAAAAAGCTCACGCACAGAGCAGTTTTTAGCCATGTTATCCAATGGAAGGTGGATAACATGGCTAAGAGCATTTGCTGGATAATGCATGAATATCGCTGACTTTTCAGCGATATTCATGCATTGTGGCCGATGTGCGGCGATAATTTTTGTCTCTAAACAATTAAAACGAAGCACAAAATGGCGAATTCCCGTTTCGCTACCAGTTTGCGGCCCAGTTCGCGGCCCGTGAAGCGCTTCTACCGTGAAAAATCATTTTTTTTTTATTTTCCCCACGGGACCCCTTAATAACCCCAACAACATTCCTAGGGGGTCAAGAGGGGTATACCTTGCCCCCTTTCAATAAATTCCCCCTTCGTTTTTCACCTCTTCTTCTCTCTCGATCCTACCGAGAGATAAGATGGCGGCCACTCCGGACTGTTTAGAATGTTGACAGACACCGGAGAGCCAATCAGCTTTCTGTTATCCAATGGAAGGTGGATAACATGGCTAAGAGCATTTGCTGGATAATGCATGAATATCGCTGACTTTTCAGCGATATTCATGCATTGTGGCCGATGTGCGGCGATAATTTTTGTCTCTAAACAATTAAAACGAAGCACAAAATGGCGAATTCCCGTTTCGCTACCAGTTTGCGGCCCATTTCGCGGCCCGTGAAGCGCTTCTACCGTGAAAAATCATTTTTTTTAATTTTCCCCACGGGACCCTTTAATTGCCCCAAGAACATTCCTAGGGGGTCAAGAGGGGTATACCTTGCCCCCTTTCATTAAATTCCCCCTTCGTTTTTCACCTCTTCTTCTCTCTCGATCCTACCGAGAGATAAGATGGCGGCCGCTCCGGACTGTTTAGAATGTTGACAGACACCGGAGAGCCAATCAGCTTTCTGCGGGCAAAGTTCCGTTTCGCGAAAAGTAAGCGGACCGGATCGCTGCCCAGAGCGCTGTTACAGATATATATCTTGTTTTGAACGTTAATTTCTCAAAAACTACTGGAGCACAGTTATTGAGACCTAGCAAAGGCACATCGGGCTAACAGTCCCTACAATTTTGCCAAGTTTCGTGCAAATCCATTCAGCCGTTCGAGCTAAAAGTGAGTCCAACCGCCCTATGGAAAAATGAATGGGAAAAACGCGTTTTGGGACCCCCCTTTTTTCTCGGCCCCCCCTTGACGAAACCCCACCAAATTTTCAGGGGCTGCTCAGAAACAAAATGTGCCATTTTCCTGAAACTTTCAGCCGATTCCATCCACAAACGCCAAAGTTATTAGACATAGAATTTTCAAAAATCCCATAGGGAAAAAATCCTAACTATATATACCTACTGGCGATAGCCAGTAGGTAATATATATATATATTACCTACTGGCGGTCGCCAGTAGGTAGTTATAGTTAGGATTGTTTTCCATAGGAAATCCTCAACATTCTATTTAAAATAACTTTGGCCCTGGTGGATGAATCTTATATATATATATATTACCTACTGGCGGTCGCCAGTAGGTAGTTATAGTTAGGATTGTTTTCCATAGGAAATCCTCAACATTCTATTTGGAATAACTTTGGCCCTAGTGGATGAATCTTTGTGAATTTCTCAAAGAAGATTGCTCGGTCCGCTGCGCTCCTTTCCTGAAAGTTTGGGGGGGGATTGGTCAAGTGGGGGCTGAGATATAAGGGGGGTCCCAAAACGTGTTTTCTCCATGTTATTTTCCATAAGACCTTTAGACTCGGCTACAGGTCGAACGGCTGAATGGATTTATAAGAAATTTGGCAAAACTGTAGAGTACTGTTCGCAGATTACGCTTTTTTTGGAATGGTGTAAATCTGTTCAGTAGTTGTTGAGAAAATTAAAGTTAAAGTCAATTATATATCTATAGGCGTGCACACGTGCGCGCACCCAAGCGGCTGCGCGTGAGCGGAATTTTTTTTGCTGCGTGACGTCTGTTAACGTTCGATTCGAAGGAAATCAGGAAGTTTTGTCCGCCATTTTGTCACTGCGAGTAAATATATTGTTCATTTCAAAGCGTTGAAACATGGAAAGGGGAGAAGGTAGAGATTGTCTTGCTGCGTAGGTTTTCTCGGGGTGTGCAGTAAGGCCCTTAAACGCGAAAAGATATAAACTTTTTCCGGAAAAAAATACGGGGTGCGCGCACCCGGTCGCGCACACCTATTTACAAGAGTGTGAAAATGGAGATAAATCAGAAGTTTGAGTGCTTAGATATAAGGTGGCTCTGAAAAGAGCCCTTGTGTTAATTGAGTGTTTTCTGCATTTATAAGTAAGTACCGATGCAGAGTCTGATGTTGCAGAGGAAGATTCTGTTTCCCTCATTCGTGAAATGAACACCGTCTCTCCTATAGACGTCTTGCATGTGGTAGCGCAAGTTGTTGTGATAAATAGAACCCATGCTATAATCGCTGAGGAACGCAGAAACAGATTTATTTACATTTCTCCTTGCTTTCTCAAATTGTGCACAATGGTGATTGGACCAATTCCATTTCTGTCTTTGGCATATATTGGAATATACCAAGGCAGTTCGAGGAAAAAGTGTCATCAATTGTCGAAAGGTGTCTTTTAGAAGCATTTCCAGACCTACCCCAGTGATTGTGCCTAGATCGTTCCCACCACAGTGCACAATTATAAGGTCTGGTTCTGGGAGATGCATAAAAGTTTTCACCAATGGAATCAATTGGTGACATTACAATCCTCTTTTCCCAATCCACGTTATGTGTACATTTGGTAAACCAAGGTTGCAAATTCGTCTGCTTACTGCATATTTTTCACTCCAGTGAATATAACTGTGTCCTATTAGCCAGACCTTAATTTTCAAGGGATTTGTAGTCGTCCTCCGATCGGTTCTGGAAGTGGAATGGTAGTTAGAAGTTGAAATTCTAAATTAAAAAAAAATGAAGAGGCTGGGTGTTGTTAATAAAATAAAAATGATTGGTTGATTATAATAAGTGGAGATTGAAGAGTACGTTGCATGTTAATGTTTATGTTAAACGAAAAGTACTATTGGGTGTGAAAAAAAAGACATGTAACAGAGTTGTGGATTGGCAGGTGTTTCTGGAGGGAAAACAGTCTTCTTAGTTTGCTGTAGAACGTTGAGACATGAACTTTTGACCTGTGCCTTCAGTAAGGTGCAGAATGAGGTGTTACCATGGAAACAGCCGGAGATGGCAGTTGGTGATGGGTGTCTCTCACGTGAGTCTGAAAATATCGTGAAGGACAACCAATTGAAATGTAAATTTCATTTTACAATTTTGCGTGAGGAAATGTGATTGGTTGAAGAGAGTTATATGAGTGTGTATTGACTGGATATCTGTGCCATTGAATTTTGGTTGCAGTGATAGAAGCAATATTCAGAGTTCCGCTAACGAATATCTGTTTTGTGACTTTCAATGTTCTACATCGTTCAAAGCATTGGTAAAGGTAAGTGCGTAACTGTTTGTTTTGTCATGTACCGTATAATATAGTTTAATCAGAAACAATGATTGATTTTCCATGTAAAAACTAATTTATGGCTGTCATAATGTGTTGTATTTCTAAAAGTAATTTCTTCCATTTAAATGTTGAATACGCAGTAAAAAATATTTTTAATATAGAGTAATTATTTTTGAAATTTTGAAGTGTTTATATATAATGAGAGAAGTTGTTGAGGAAATGAAGAAATGATATTAGCAGAGACACAGATAATGCAGAAAGAGAGAGAAATGGTAAATTACTAGTGATGGCGAGAATCAAGAGGGAGAGAGAGGACCAGAAAGCTAGTCCAGATCCCCGGTTTATATGTATCGGTATCAATAGGAGACTAGCTCTAGAATGGATTAATCTGACACGGTTATGGTAGATTAATATTAGTTATGTAGCGACTCAGTATTTTGCCGGGTGGCAATGGCACCTCTTGGGTGTCTTTTGAAAGCCCTCACCCACCAACCTAGTTGGTGGCATGCTTCATCATCGGGCCCACCCAGTGACACCTAGCGTGTCCCGGGTGTGCTTCGACGCCTGATTACAGCGGAGCAGGTATGTCACTGTGTGTGCGGTGTGAGGTGCTAAGGTAAGTGAAGTTAAAACGGCTTGGCAGATGGTCCCTGGGGTGAGGATACTTTATTAAAAGGGCCTCTGCCAGCGGTTAAAAATAAGGCTGTGGGACGTTAGAGGCGGGTTACGACCTCCTACGTCCTTGAGTAGTCAACATGTTTCAGCCAGTGCCTTATATTAATCTGGCTTTCATCAGGACAATAAATATGTGTGGGTTAAAATTAGGGGTTGTGTAGTGTCTACACGCCCTAAAGTGTATCTAGCTGTGAGAGGGGGGATTCCCTTCTCAAGATCACGCTTTCAATGCTTGTTGATAGCTCCAAGGTTATTGAAGTGGCAGGGTGAAGCCAGGATTTCTGGCCAGCACCAGCGTGGGACCTGTTGTGCCTCCTTCGCAGAACCGGTGCAGAACCGGTGCCTCTAACGTCCCACAGCCTTATTTTTAACCGCTGGCAGAGGCCCTTTTAATAAAGTATCCTCACCCCAGGGACCATCTGCCAAGCCGTTTTAACTTCACTTACCTTAGCACCTCACACCGCACACACAGTGACATACCTGCTCCGCTGTAATCAGGCGTCGAAGCACACCCGGGACACGCTAGGTGTCACTGGGTGGGCCCGATGATGAAGCATGCCACCAACTAGGTTGGTGGGTGAGGGCTTTCAAAAGACACCCAAGAGGTGCCATTGCCACCCGGCAAAATACTGAGTCGCTACATAACTAATATTAATCTACCATAACCGTGTCAGATTAATCCATTCTAGAGCTAGTCTCCTATTGATACCGATATAAATTACTAGTGATACCGTTGGGAAAAAATGGTAATGGTTAGTGAATTCGTAAACTTTTTGTCAGTCGACAAAATTTCAGGCTGGTTGGTGGCCGTGGCCTGCACTGGTGGGGTGGGGCGAGAGGGACGGGGAAGGGGGCTAAAGTAGTAATGATTAAGGTATTCACAAAGTTTCTGTTAGACGTCAAAATTATAGTGCGGTTTCTGGTCGTCGTTTGCACTGGTGGGGTGAGGGAGGTGGTCGAGTGAAATAAAATGAAAAGTTTTGACCATGAGGTTGTATAGAGATTTGTGTAGTAAATGTGTTCGTACATTGAGGTTGGAAACGGAGCATAAAAATATCTCTCTCAGTTCTGCTGTTTGACTGCATCTTCATGTCCCTTCTGTTTTGCATCTCCGTTGCCCTGTGTTATCTTATTGTCTGTGTGTTTGCCTTCAATCCGGGCTGAGGAAGTTTGCTGTGGAGGCACACACAGATAGTCCTATCAAAGTGATTGGAACGTTTTCAAAAAAATAATTATATAATTGCATTTGTATTTTTAAAGCGCTACTGAATGTTTTCTTTCACAATTACCGCTTGGTTGCTTTCTCAGAGCAGAGGGTATGTCGTATTTCACTCTTTGGTGCCTCTGCATCTGAGTCTGTTCTCTGGTGGCTGGCGGAGAACTGTTTGTTATTGTGGAGATGAAAGGGTGATAAGGAGAGAAATACGACATAGCGTCTGGCCTGTAGAAGCGTGGGAGCAGTGATTAAGTCTGAGTGAAGCGGAACTGTGGTGGTGCTTGGTAACAGTAAAAAAAAAAATTTAACAGTGGTACAACTGTCTGTACGGTGTGCGACCTACTAAGAAAGAGTTCACGGGCCGTAATTGGCTTGCAGGTTCTAGTATCAGTAAGTGAGGTCGAGAAAAGAAAACATTTAGGACTTTATTTATGAAGGCCTTGCGCCACCGGTGCGTCACTTTTTCTCATTTTAAAAAATGAGGCACCGGCGGCGGAAGGTCTTCATAAATAAGGTCCTCAGTGTCTATAGTTAAGGTTATGTGGAACCCATTAATAGTTTTTCAATATGAAATCATTTCAGTTGAGATTATGGATTAAAAGAGAAACCGTGAATATTTGAATTGTTTATTTAGAAATGTACTGTTTTAAAGGCAAATCATTATGTAATATGAGTACAGAAATTGCAAAAAACACAGTAATTGGTATTGTCAGTAGTACATGGAATACAAACGCTATAGTTGAAGAAAAATGAATATAGTTGGAAAAAAACATTGTACACTCTTATAAGGAAGTATATCATATTTTAATAAATGGAAGGAGGTGACTGGCCTTTTAGTTAGGGAACGATATATGAAAATGCAAGTGGTTATACATCATTACTTTATCAATGAGCTGTCTACATGCGAAGCACTATCAAGTTTGTGTTATGTCAGTGTGTGGGGGGAAAAAAAGGCGCCAAAAGCGATAAAATGGTGAGAGGTGCATGTATGTAATCTGTTGGATGCTGCGCAAATCACTATTGAGGAGAACTACTGTATTGAGATATCTTTTGAAGGTTGTAGTATTGCATTTGAAATACAGCACTAGTAATAATGGAAATATTGTTGAAAGAACATATTTTCTGTAAAGTTTTTTAAAAACATAATTTTATAGGAAATTAAAGGAGTAGAGGCGTGTGAGGCGGAAATAAGCAGTTGACATGCGAAAAGAGTAAAGCAGTACTCATGATCTGTTAAAATCGGAGCCTCTTTTATTTTCAGAGGGCAGCTCGTTGGGTTTTCGATGTAGTTCTCTGTTAGGAAAGAGTTAACCGTCCATTGTGTAGGCAAAATAGGCAGCAAGTGCTTGTAACAAGAAATCACTGTTATTATCTGAAAACATGTCAGCCATCCAATTGAGAAGATGAAAGGAGCATTCATGATCTGTCATTATTGGAGCGTCTTTTACCATCATAGGGCAGCTCGGTGGTTTTTCGATGTAGCTCTGTGTTAGGAAATATTGCGCCGCTGCGAATATATTCCAATGACGCAGAACTCCTTGTATCGCTGCAAAGGCCATAATCTCTTCGTCGGAACAAAGCTGTTCATGATCAATTAACGGATTCATGAGGTGATTGTAATTCGCTTCAGGAGGAACCAAATTGCAGAGACATAAATCCAGGGCCCACGTGAAATCACAGCTGAAGCAATGAAATACAGGCTGCACACAAGTGAAATACGAATATCGAAATGATAATCGATATGAAGTATTCAAAGTTGAGAGTGTTAAGGTGCCGTAGTACAGAAGCATTCTCTGTTGAAATAGTTGTATGTGGTCCGGCTCGTTTGCGAATGCAGAAGGGACATCCATTTTGAATTTACCAAGGTGGTAAAGGAAACGGCGCAGTACTGCCGGTCGTATAGGGACTCCACAGAATTAGGTCGCCGGCTATGCAGTGGAGAGGAGCATAATGACTTGATACATTTTCTAGGAGTCTAGTCACTTAAATATTGCTAAGGAGTTTGCCACGGAAATATGTATCCATTTTCAGAAGTTTATTATATTAAGGATATATATTAACATGGTGGCTCTTGGTGTTTTGTGGTTCTGTGCAAGTGTACTGCTTGCATGTGTATAAAGCTGGTCCTGTAGTTTTTCTCTATGGACATGGGGCCTTATTTATGACGGCTTTGCGTCACCCGTGCGTCCCTTTTCCCATGGTAAAAGTGACGCAGTGGCGGCGCAATGTTTCATTAATAAGGCTTTTTTTGTTTTGTGACTTGGCCTTTTACTTTTGAAAGCCTACTGTTGTAGGTGCATGAATTTTAATATGGGGAAAAGTGACATATCTGTGGCACAATGCTTTTATAAATGAGAAATTTTGTATTTATTTTTAATGGAGAGTATTTTGGGAATCTTATTACTTATGCTTGTTCAATGCTATAATGATTGTATATTGTGTAGGAAATAAGTTTGTTATAAGTTTTTAACATTTTATTTTTTCCATTTTTAGAGTGTTTGGTGCCTGTAAGGATTAACCTGTTAAAGATATATATTGAGAGTATATATTCTTTTTTTCAGGTGAGTTTCTTTTTATGCTTTGGCAATTTCTGTGGGTGGTGATGAAAATAATAAAGAATAATTTGTAAATGTTTTGAACATGATTTTATCTCAAATTTTTCAGATGTGGTTCTATCTGCTTATAGTACATATGTTTTTTGAGATGTTCTCCATTGACAGTTCAAATTATGTTTTAATGAGCTTGGGATATGTGATCTTTTGCAAGGAGTTGAGATTGAGAAATGATTGGAGTATAATTCTTTCAGGTTTGTTTTAATAATACTTGTGAAGTGCTCATTATTTTTAAAATCTTGTTGTATTATGTTTGGCAGTGTTCCATTTTTAATTACAGAGAGGTATTATGATATGGATCTAAATTTAATGCTCATTTTCCTGCATATCTGTGAATATACTATGTATAGGCACTTTTTTAACTATTAATGTCGAGTTTTATTATGAGGTGGTTGTTCATGGTAAGTATGACATTTTGCATATGCTAAGACATTGACATGGTGAGTATACTTTTGTAATATAAAGGGAACTGTCTTTGTGGGAAGTAGTAATCTGAAAAGTGAATTAAATGGTTTGTATAGTGTGATCCTTTTCTTTAGAGTGCATATATTTATATTGCACTTTGTAGTGATAAAATAAAAGAAATGGGTCTCTAAAAATTATTATACAGGTAATAAATATTTCAAATATGTAGAAAATCTAAAAATAAATTTTACAGTGAAATGTCTTTTATCAACAGTAATTATTTAATAAAAAAAACACAGTGTCAATGTTTAGAGTTATATTGCCAATTTCTTTTTCAAAACAAGAGGAATGTGGTATCTTACAAATTATAGAGTTAATAAGTTAGAGATTATAAAATTATCTGTAGCTTAAAAATTAGTAAAGGTAGTTTTTAATTATACACTTATGGACAAAGATATAATTTAGTCTTTATATTTTTTTAAAAGGAAAAAGAAGAATTTATAGAAAAAAATACAATGGTTTTTTTTTTTGAAAAAAATGAAGTGCATTTTGAAATTATAAATGAACTGATGGAGGAAATATTAGACGCGGTTGTTGGAGAGGAAGAAGATGAAAATGACTATTTTATGGACATTTCATTAGATTCAGCATATTTAGAGCTGATAAAAGAGGAGGACAATGGACTTGAGGAAGTCTCTGATGAACTGATGTTAGAAGTTCTTTTAAATTATGAACTTTTAAATAAATAAAAAAAAGTGATAGCAAACCATTCGTGATGATAGTTTTCTTGATATATTTGTCGATGAAGTGCTTCATGAGAGTGATAAGATATGTTCTCATGAAGTGTAAAAGAGATTGTAGAAAAAAAGATTAAAACACTTATGATGGCCACTCGTGAACAAACTCTGTTGTTTCTGTTGCCTGGAGCCCTGTTCACATTGCCTGCGCTACAGGAGTAGCAAAACCATCGCGTACCTGCGCTGCTGGAAGCCTGCAATCACCGCGTGGCAGTAGAGGAGGGTGAGGCGCTGGACCCAGGACTGCGAGGACCAGCATACAACAGCTCCAGCTGGTCCTCTTCCTGCAAGAGCCCCGCCCCCTCACAGAGCCACGCCCCCAGCCAAGCCTGATAACTTCTCGCGGCACCCGCTTTGCGGGTGCCACTCTTGAACAAACTCTGTTGTTTCTGTTGCCTGGAGCCCTGTTCACATTGCCTGCGCTACAGGAGTAGCAAAACCATCGCGTACCTGCGCTGCTGGAAGCCTGCAATCACCGCGTGGCCGCAGAGGAGGGTGAGGCGCTGGCCCCGGGACTGCGAGGACCAGCATACAACAGCTCCAGCTGGTCCTCTTCCCGCGAGAGCCGCGCCCCCTCACAGAGCCACGCCCCCAGCCAAGCCCGATAACTTCTCGCGGCACCCGCTTCGCGGGTGCCACTTGTGAACAAACTCTGTTGTTTCTGTTGCCTGGAGCCCTCTTCACATTGCCTGCGCTACAGGAGCAGCAAAACCATCGCGTACCTGCGCTGCTGGAAGCCTGCAATCACAGCGTGGCCGCAGAGGAGGGTGAGGCTCTGGCCCCGGGACTGCGAGGACCAGAATACAACAGCTCCAGCTGGTCCTCTTCCCGCGAGAGCCGCGCCCCCTCACAGAGCCACGCCCCCAGCCAAGCCCGATAACTTCTCGCGGCACCCGCTTCGCGGGTGCCACTCGTGAACAAACTCTGTTGTTTCTGTTGCCTGGAGCCCTGTTCACATTGCCTGCACTACAGGAGTAGCAAAACCTCCACGTACCTGCGCTGCTGGAAGACTGCAATCACCGCGTGGCAGTAGAGGAGGGTGAGGCGCTGGCCCCGGGACTGCGAGGACCAGCATACAACAGCTCCAGCTGGTCCTCTTACCGCGAGAGCCCCGCCCCCTCACAGAGCCACGCCCCCAGCCAAGCCCGATAACTTCTCGCGGCACCCCCTTCGCGGGTGCCACTCGTAAACAAACTCTGTTGTTTCTGTTGCCTGGAGCCCTGTTCACATTGCCTGCGCTACAGGAGTAGCAAAACCATTGCGTACCTGCGCTGCTGGAAGCCTGCAATCACCGCGTGGCCGCAGAGGAGGGTGAGGCGCTGGCCCCAGGACTGCGAGGACCAGCATACAACAGCTCCAGCTGGTCCTCTTCCCGCGAGAGCCGCGCCCCCTCACAGAGCCACGCCCCTACAATCCACTACATCTTAAAAGCGATCTTTGGTACGCGCATCGCGGGACGCGCACGGGTCGCAGCCCGGGGCGAAGACCGGGCAAAGAGCGGGCCGTTTGAGGCCGTTCCAGACCGTGAGAGTCCGGTCCGGCCCACCCCCCTAAGCTCTATATTCTGGACATCCAAACACAGGTACCTATCACTTCTCTGACCACTCCTACAACCCAACAGTCGCCACATAAAGTTCTCCCGATATTCACTCAACGGAAAATGAATGCGAGATCTAGCAAGCAAAAAAAACTTTTAAAAAACGGGATAGGAGAAAAACTATTAGGTCCAATGGATGATTTTCTGGCCAAAGCAAATACATTCATTGACCAAAGTATAAGTCTGATTGAGGGGAGAGTTTCAACCGAACTTGCAATCGCACGTCGATCCTCAATGGAACTACTAGCAACCGCAAGAACCCCAGACATACAGTCAGCGCAAACTCAAACCTCGGTGGCTGCAAACAGACTTAGTCTCCCAAACAACGTAGACCTCTCAGCCTCCCAACTCTCTGTAACTTTCACAGAAAGTGACCTTGAAAAAACCCCAGATATCTTCCCTGATCCAACTCCTGAAGAAGTTAGGCAAATGAGAGGGAGGCTGGAGGGAGCCATAAAGAAAAGGAAGGCTAGGAAAAACCCAGTTCACACTGAAAATACTAAAGTGACCGAGCACATAGTTTTGGTTGATGATACAAACCCAGCAGCATTACCCCATCACTCTGCCCCCCCAACTAACAATGTAGCAATAATACACCAGTTACCACACGACCTTCAAGATATGTCTATTCCAGATCCCCCAAGCTCACAACAATTAGGCAAAGAAAGAGAATCAGCGAGACTAATCAAGGAGATAGCTTCCCTCCTAAACTCCTATATTCGCCCTTTAGAAACCAGACTTAGTACCATCGAGACTCAATTAACAAAAGTTTTCGGTCTTCTTAAACCCATACCCCCACAAGCCCCTCCAAAACCAGCTCCAAACCCCACAATCACACTTCCTATACTTAAGAAACCTGTAACCCTACCTCCTCCCCAGACCAAAAAACAACCCACAGTAAAACTCCCCACAGTAGCAAACCCTCCTACTACACAAAAACCCATTCCCAAGCCCCTGACCATTCCCCCACAAACTAATTCCCAATCTACACAAATAGTAAATACTCCAATCATAAACACACCTGCCTCTAAAACCCCTGCCACAACAAACACAAATCCACCAAAAACAAAAGGAGCCCCGAGAGGGACTACTGATCAAAGACCTACTTTAAACATGCCACCTGAGGCATGTCCATACGTGGTAGTCATGACGGGGGTCCCCGAACTTACAGGTGAGGGGACGGAACCAAACTGGTCACTGAAGAACAAAGTCCAGTATTGGCTAAATACAAACCGCCCCGTCCCGCCACCCTGGAAAAGCAGAATAGCATCAGTCTGCAGGACCTCGTGGGTGGGCCATAGGAAAAAAAACATCCGGGGAGACTGCGTAGTCATCACGTTTGAGGACCCCAGTATAGCTGAGTACATCTGCTCCTGGGAATATAATAACACCACAGGAGGGATCGCCACAAGATCTTTATCATACTTTTACCCAAAAAGATATAATAACAACAACTACACACGTGACACTGATAACATCTGGCGGAAACCAATTCCACAGCCGTGGGAGCTAGATGTCGCTGGACCAAAACTGCTGCCGCGACACAGTGACCCCGAAAACTCCTGGTGGTCAGTAAATCAGAACCACCAGCAAAGTGAAGTCCCGTGGCAGATTATGGGCCCACAAAATATACCTAGAAATTGGGAGCAGTGGGAGAGACCACCCCACCAACTATACAGATCCAACTATAGAGACATCACCAATGGGCAAAACTGGCCAGGCATACCGACTATGAATCGCTTTAGCGGCCTGGAAATGGTCGATTGACCAACAATCAAATCTCCGGAGCCTCCACAAACAACCTCGGCCTCACCCATCTCCATTCCAGCCCCTCCACAAATGAAAAACTCAGCCCTAGATAACGCATCCCCGCAGCTCCCTGTGATCTTTTGGAACGTGGCAGGTCTCCGAAACAAAATAGAGGACGGCTCGGCCGCTGGTTTCTTGAAGAATGCTCAAATCATTTGCTTGCAAGAAACCTGGGCAACGACGCCCCTACACCTTGCGGGATACAGGACATTTACATCCCCCGCCCTTCCTAGTATCTCAGGCAGACCTAAAGGGGGACTGGTAATCTACATAGCAAGTACAATCTCTGACATGATGATCATTAATGTAGACCTATCATCAAATTTCCAGATCCTCACCTTCATAATAGGGGAAAAACTCTTAATTACAATAATCAACTTATATAACAACCTAGAGGATGACAACTTCTTGAACGTTCTTTCCCTAATTCAAGAAAAAATAACCGAACACTGGCACCCCAAACAGAAAATGAAAAATGCTCATATAATTTGGGGAGGAGACTTCAATCTACATCCCTGCCCCAACATTGACAACTGTGGAATGGTGGACGAATATGAGAACTCCCTCATCCACTTTACCCACTCAGGAGTGGGGTTAGCCATGAATAAAATACTTTCCGATCTGGATCTGCAAATCATAAACCCCATCCAACAGTCAAATAACAAACTAGAACCCACCTACAGAGGAAGGGGCCACGAGACCACCGTTGACTACGTAATAGTCTCAGAAGGCCTTAAAGAGCAAATTAATAATTTTAAAATTTTGGAAAATACTCTCAGCGATCATTCTGCTCTAAGCCTAAACTTTCAAATAAATCAACCAAGATCATTGATGGCAACTATAGCAAATACTCTAACACAGAACAGGCTAGAACTGGCCAAAAATAACGGATATAACATAAAATGGGAAAAGGTGGATCCCAACATCCTCACAAAACGGTTAGTAAAAGCTGCCTATAATAACATTTTGATCTGTCTTGACCCCCAAGCGGAGCCGAGCCAAATCTTGGAAAATGTCAACGTAATAATAGAGCAAGTCAAAAAACTGCTAACCAAAACACCTAGTCAAAATAAAACAAGCTCCATAGGTTGGTTCAACCGAGACTGTACCAAGGCACAGACCAATTTGAGGAAAGCTCTCGGAAATCCAAACAGAGACAAAACAAATATCCAAGCTCTTCGACGGGAGTATAACACTGCCAGAAAAGCAAGGAAAAAAGAATTGAAACAATCTTTGTGGAACGCACTTCACAAGAGTGCACTTCTGAAAGACAGCCAGGCATTCTGGAAAATAGTCAAATCCCCCTTGTTAACGGACCCCAACGGCCCAAAAATAGACGTGGCCATTGACGAAGATTCGTGGGTGAACCACTTTTCAGAAATCTTCAAATTAACAACAACTAGTGAAGAACACCATCCTAACATCTACCCAGTAGTTTACCCAACATCAATGGACGTTGATTTGCAGGATTTTGAAATGGTGCTATCCTTGAGCAAGAGTGGGAAAGCTCCCGGCCCTGATGGGGTCCCAGTTGACTTATTTAAACACCTTCCTGATCTCTGGGTACCAATACTCACAAGAGTCTGTATAGCAACAACGAAACTCGGCCTGCTAGAGTCATGGTCATCTTCCATCATGGTCCCAATCTTCAAGAAGGGGGACCGACAAGACACTAAGTGCTATCGACCAATCTCGCTCCTCGACTCCTTGGGCAAAGTAGTTGGCAGAGTTCTTCTTGAAAAGCTACAGCAATGGGTAGAAGACAAAAACATCCTCTCGGACTTACAGTTCGGGTTCAGGGAGGGCTTTGGAACTGTCGAACAGGCCCTAAATCTAAGCTTGTTAACATCAAAATACACCCATGCTAAACCTGGTTCCATCTACATGGTATATGTGGATTTGTCCTCCGCATTTGATTGTGTATCGCACGCGAAGCTCTGGTCACTGCTGAGCGCAATGGGGGTTGACCCTCCCCTTTTGGATTTTTTGAGGGAGCTATACAGTGACGCCACGGCGAGAGTGCGATATGGGACAAAAGGAGAACTGACGGCATCATTTAGGGTAGAGCGGGGAGTGAGGCAAGCCCGTGTCCTGGCCCCCTTCCTCTTCTCTCTGTACACCAACGGCCTAGAAGAGACCATGTTGAGAGGGGGGAGGGACCTCCCTAGAGCAAAAGATCGCTCGATCCCCGCGCTGCTTTATGCGGACGACGCTGTCATTTTAGCACGTACCCCCATTGAACTGCAGAAATCTCTATCTAAATATGCAGACTTTATGGGTGCCTTGGACTTGCACATTAACGTCAAAAAAACTTTTGTCATGGTAGCCGGTGGATCAAGAAAACCAACCAAGTCCATCTTTCTGAAAGATCAAAAAATCGAAAGGACCTCACAATATCCCTATTTAGGCATCATGATCGATGATGCCCTAAACTGGAAAGCGGCGGTTGAGGCCAGGAGACATCTCTTCAAACGAGCGATCATGGCGTTGATGAAATTCTCCAATAAACTCGGAAAAAGACCACCAGTAGAACTGCTACAGATTTATGCTGCGAAATGCCAAGCCATCGCACTATACGGTGCAGGGATTTGGGGATATACACCCACTGGTTCTATACAAAAAGTGGAGAATATCTTCATGAGATTTCTCTTGTCAACTCCAAGAGGCACCTCCACCTATGCCTCACACATGGAATTGGGAATCCCACACATTGAAGATTAGATCAGGTACACGAAGGATGAGCTCCTATCCTTCAGAATACCGAAATATGCCAGTTGCTGCTATATTGCCAAAGATGGAAAGCACTTTAGGGGATGTAGAGTTTGCCAACCGGATGTCGAAGAAGCCACCCCCACTACTTTGTGTCGGCTCGCCCTGCTTAACTGCAGATCTCTCCCCTGCCACGCTATAGAGATTAACTCCCTACTACTGGACCACAAGGTTGATGCCTTGTTCCTCACCGAGACTTGGCTATTTGACACCTCAGGTCCGGATGTGGTGACAGCGTTGCCGCCGGGATATCTGATCTACCATCTTGAAAGAGGCTCAGGGAGAGGGGGGGGGTCTGGCTATTATATATAGGGAGTCACTGGGTTGCAAGGCACGTGAGGCAGGGGTCAAAGATTGTGAGAGCTGCAAATTCTCACTTCAATTCTCCCCTACCTACTCGCTGACAGGCCTCCTAGTCTACCGGCCCCCTGGAAACATGGGTGATTTTATATCCTCACTAATGGAAACCACTACCCTGTTGGCTGCGGCCGCATCCAATTTCATATTGCTGGGAGATCTCAATTGCCATTTCGATGAAGAAACTGACCCTATAGCAACTAATTTGTTGAGCGAGCTGAGTGCCCTGCAGATGAAATTGATAAATACTGAGGCCACACATGTTAAAGGTCATCTTCTGGACCCCATTTTTTCGAACATTACGGGTATATCCGCTATGCCTCCCCTCGCTCTTCCTTGGTCTGATCACTCACTGATCATGACTAACTGGGAGGTTAAGTGTGTTGATACGCTCCCACTCAGGAAATTCAGAATAGACAGGGCATGGTCAAGGCTTCCTGTACAGACGTGGACTGCCCGTCTTGAGGACACCCAGCCTGAGAAGGGTGGTGATCCGGTGTCTGCAGATGCTATAGTGAGGAATTGGTTGACCAATGCAGTGGACCATGTGCTTCCACTCAAGAGGATGCTCATTAGGGATAAGAGAAAGGGGTCTGCCCCTTGGTATACCCCAGAGCTCAGAACCCTGAGGCAGAACTGCAAACGCGCGGAGAGACTATGGAGGAGGAGCCCGGAGATAGATAGCAGGGAAAAATATCGCATGGAACTAAGAATATACAAACGTGCTATATGTACTGCTAAGACCTCCTTCTATGAGGAGAGAGTAAATCACGCTGCATCCTCATCCAGGGAAGCCTTCCTAGTGATGAAGGAGCTTCTTAAACCGCCTGAGCCTATTCCTGTCTACGAGAGACCACAGGAAAAATGTATGGAATTAGCCACCTATTTTAAAAACAAAATCGATATTATTATTAGTTCTCTCCCCTCGGTGGTGGGAACATCGCCCCCTTCTGAGGACTTCAGCATGTCGGAAAATCGACTGATGTCATTTGGTCCTGTATCTTCAGGCGAAGTGCTGAAGGTCCTCGGGAGCCTGAAAAGCGGCTCACCTCGGGACCCAGTCTTGATGCGGTACCTTAAGCAGGCCGCCTTGGCGATAGGAGAGCCCGTGACCGATTTGATCAATCTCTCGTTCACCCAGGGGATTGTGCCGCCTGACTGGAAGAGTGCGGTGGTCAAAGCGCTTCTGAAGAAGCCGGGCCTGGACCCACAGAACTTGGCCAACTTCAGGCCCATCTCCTTATTACCAGGAGTGAGCAAGATTGCCGAGAGGTTGGCGAACCATCGGTTATCAAACTTTCTTGAGGAGAATGGCCAGTTGAGGGACTCCCAGACGGGATTTCGTCCAGGCCATGGAACGGACACGGCTCTGCTAGCAGTGGTAGAGGAGGCCAGAAGCACTTTGGACGCAGGGGGATCAGTGGCAGTGATCCTCCTGGACCTCAGTGCGGCCTTCGATACCGTCAACCATGGGGTGCTGATACAACGTCTAGCTGAGTCGGGTGTCACAGGAGTGGCCCTGGAATGGTTGACCTCCTTTTTGGAGGGGCGTACCTTCGAGGTCTGGGAAGGAAACACAAAATCCCCTCCTCTCCCACTTCATTGCGGGGTGCCACAGGGCTCATCCCTGAGCCCCACGTTATTTAACGTGTATATGGCCCCCTTGGAAGGTGTGGTGTCTCCGTTTGGCTTTAAGACCATAAGCTATGCGGATGACACCCAGCTAGTGGTGAGTCTTACACAGCTGGAAAAACAACCTGAGACGCTCCATGCTTGCTTGAGAGAGGTGTTTGACTGGATGTCCAGGTCATCGCTCAAATTGAACGGATCAAAAACTGAGCTGATGATCTTGGGCCAGTCAGGTTTTGCCCTCTCGCCAAGCAGCTGGCCCAACTGCATGGGCACCCCGCCCGATCCTAAAAAGGAGATTAAGAGCCTGGGGGTCTGGCTGGAGCCGGATTTGTCCTTTAGGACACACGCCAAAAAGACCGCAGGCGTGTGCTATGGAATGCTCCGGTCGGCCCGTAAGGTTCTCCCCCTGCTACCAGAACTCTCCCGGAAGCTGTTAGTCCAAGGCTTAATCATCTCACGCCTGGACTACAGTAATGCGCTCTTTCTTGGAGCGCCAGAATTAACGTTTAAGATCCTGCAACAAGTGCAGAACGCAGCAGCAAGGCTGCTGCGGAACGTTCCGGCCAGACAGTCAGCCAGGCCTGCTTTAAAAGCACTTCATTGGCTCCCTGTCAAAGAGAGAGTCACCTTTAAGGCCCTGTGCATTGCCCACAAGAGCATACAGGGTAAAGGACCTGCTATTCTGAAGGACATGATTTGTCCCTATAAGCCCACAAGAGCTTTACGCTCTGTCAACAAACATTTCCTTCAGACAAAGAGAATCAGGAGAGCCCGCTCAGGGGGCCGGAGTTTCTCTTTCCATACAGCGCGCGCCTGGAACTCCCTCCCACTCTCGCTGCGCTCTGAACCAAACCTTCTCAGATTCCGTAAACATCTGAAAACGTATCTTTTTCCAGAATAATGGTAGCTCCCCTGTTCTCCATTAGCAGTCTGCTCTTGGTCTTCATAGGCGCTGGGATGCCTCAGGGTAACCGTGCGGGGTATAAAATTCAATAATAATATTAATAATAATTAATGAAAATCCAACCGCTTTTACTTTGGAGGCGAGTTTGGCTGTCGGAAAAAAATAGCCTGACTAAAACCATACTACAGGACACTATGGATTTGGACCACGCCCACAAAATAGCCTGGCTCTCCTATGTAAGACATTTTTTTACCGACCTAGGCCTACAAAAATATTACCACACGCCAGAAAATTTGAAAGAAATATCTAAAAAAGAACTGAAACTAGTTGCGCTGAGCCATTTGGAATCCCTGAGACTGACTTCGCTGATTGCAAAAAAATCTGTTACCCACGCAATTATGACACAGCAGTCCCCGAAAATTCAGCTATACTTGACCTTGGAGATCACAGCATATGAAAATATGCTCCTAGTAAGGTTCAGAATGAATCTCTTTTTCAGACTAGTGACATTCCCTGAAAAAAATAACTGGAATACTCAGATGGATCCGTGCCCATGTGATGATCTTTCCCAACAGTCTACCATGCACACAATATTGTTTTGCAAGTTTTTCCACACCCACTGAAAAATCTGGCTAATCCCTTTATTAAAAAAATGGGGCCACAGACAATGTCGTCCAGCCATGCTGGCACTTCAAACTTTGGACTCCGAATGTACCGTGTATCACGTACTGAATTTTCTAAAGTGTATCATGAGGCACAGAAATAACCTGTAAAACAGAGGACTAATTTCGTATATCATCTGACCATTTGTATTCTCAATTTTTAAACCGTATATTTAAATGTACTTTTTAAACAAACCTTACTGTGAATTTTTGCATGCTTTGACATCTTTTATGGTTTTGCAATGCTAAAAAAACGAATAAAGATTATTATTATTATGATGACCGATAGTTTTTGAAAAAAGTGTACTGTTTATATGCTTTTAAATTTTTTTTAAAAAATTGTCTATGAAGTTTAAAGAAATATACAGTGTGATACATTTACAAGGAAAGTTCACTACAGGATTTACTACTTTGTTCAGAGATTTTCTGTTATTATGTGTATTTTATTAAAAAATGAATGTGTGGTTTTAATTTGTACGGTATATGGTAGTACTGAACTATAATATTTGTTATTTTTGTGTCTTACAGGTTCACAAGCTCATCAAAATTTTAAATTAAGATGCCGACCAGAATTGAAAAAAAGAAACTCTACAAACGGACGTACAGTTTAAAGAAGAAAAGTACAGAATTGTTTTCAAAGACTGAGAGGACGGATACAAAGAAGAGTACTCCTTGTAAGCAAACTAAAAAGTTTTTTAAAAGCATTTTGGGAAGGAAAAATGTAAATATTGAAGTTCAGAAGGAGAAAACGATTTCATCATCTAAAAGGAGATCTGGAGTTAAACAAACTACTATTACTGGAATTAGGAAAGATGAAAGTCAGTACAGTAAAACCCAGACCAATCAATTTAGCCAAATCAGGAAGCGTATGTTTTACAACAGAGTCGTTGCGAATTTATTACAAAAGGAAAAAGTTTCTAAAAAACAGATCTGTTTTTCTTAAAAAAAAACTATATATAGAGGCTTTTGTTGAGCGCGCATTTGAGACCAAACGAAAGTTATTTATTTTAATACTTAATAGAATAAATATTTTAAATAAGGCGATTTGAGTTTTCAAAAGTAAAAGTAAATGGAAGAGACATATAAATAGGAGTAATTTTTGTAAAGTGTTTTCTGGGAAGTGGATGCATACTTCAACTTCTGAGCCATTTTTTAATGAAGAGAGTTACTTTCAAAGTAACGATCTGTTGCATGCAGTTGACACCACTGGTCGAGCGTATGAGGTGAAGGATGGTTGTGTTATTGAGAAAGAGAAACTTGTGGTTAGAAATGCAGAAGATGTTGTGGCTAGAGAAGCTTTAGAGGGACGTCCTAATGCTCCTGTTTACAGTTGGAATTGTAGTAGCATTTGTAGTGTACGACAGGATTCAATTGATTTCTTTCGCAATTTCTTACGTAAGTACACTAAAGAAAGTCTAAAGAAAAAAATTAAAATGTTGCAAGAATTAGATGAATGCAGAGTGTGCGAGAAAATAGGTCTGCAAGGCCATTCTCTGGCTTGTCTCTCTAAAAAAATATGCCAGAGTGTGTTTCATCACTTCCGGATGTTAGCAGTGCATCACACTAAAATGAGAAAATTAGTGAGAAAGTTGTACTATGCAAAAAGTCCAGCACTTAAACTTAAACAGTTAAATAGTGCTCTTTTGTATGGATGTGAATTAGATGTTAAGAAGATTTGTGCAGAAATTGAGGTAAGTATTTTGGTCCCGAGGAAAATAATGCAGAAGGTGATATAATTATAGAAGGAAATGTGTTAGAAAATGTTGGGAATGTAAATATTGAAAACTTTGAACAAGAAATAATAACGTTTATGGTAATTGCAGGTGAGAAACCAAATTGTTCTTGTGTCTGTTGCCAATGAATTCATTACAAAAGTCAAACGAGGTTAGTTGATTTATATTTAAAAAGTGAAGATGAAAGTAATGGTCAATGGAAAGATTTTGCAACTTATTTGTTGGTGGAAAACTATTTTGATTTGGGTTTTGAGCAACGTGTTTGTAAATATTGTTATAATAAATTAGATGAAAATAAAATGCCTGCTAGAGCTGTTCACAATAATTTAGAGTTGGTAAATATTCCATCTGAATTGATGAATTTAAATACTTATGAGACAATTCTGATTCAATGTGTACATCCTTTTCAGGCTATTGTTCGAATGGAGCCTAAGACTGGTAAATTAAATCCTTCAGACTCACTAAGAGGATTAAAGGGTAGAGTTGTGTATTTGCCTCTTGATCTTAAAAAAAATATGGAAACAATTGGTGTTGAAAATGTAGAAGAGGAACCTCTAGTTATTCTAGTGAATGGTGTACCTACAAAGAGTAAGAAAATCTGGCAAGATTTAGTGGATGTTAGGAGAGTGAAAAAGGCAACGTTGTATTTAGTGCAAAAGTATAGTATTACAAAGATGTATACGTAGAACAAGAAGATGTAAGTGAAGAAGAGGATAGTGATTTGTGTAGTGGACAAATTGAAAAAGTTGATGTATCTAGATCTGAAGAAATTTATGAACATTACAGTGTTCATCCACTGCATTCCAAAGAAGCAAAAGGGAATGCTATTGAATTATTTCAGATGAAAAAGGCGAAAGGAAATCCTATTAGTGTCTGGGAAGAAAGTTTGGAAGGTCGTTGTTTTCCACAGTTATTTCCTACAGGTGAAGGTACACGATATGATGATCGACCTATGCAGATTCCTGCATCTGAGTACCGGACAACTAGATTATATGCAGAAGATCCAAGGTTTCGCCAATTCCATATCTGTTTCATCTTCTGTTTGAGAGTGACTTATCTGGTCTGTCTTATGCAGTAAATCATATCTTAAAAAGTGGTGTACATCTGCAAAATATTTCAGCAAAGGAATTTATGGATAGAGTGCATCAGAAAGATAGTGTTTTGGATTCTCATTTCATTAATTTAATGGCTTGTCAGCGGGGTACTAATGAGTATTGGTACCGTCGTCATGGAGATTTGAAGTGCATGCTTAGAAACTTAGGAGCACCAACATGGTTTTTAACTCTAAGCTGTGCAGAGTATGCTTGGGAAGATTTAATTGAATTTCTTCGGGAGGCGAATGCAAACATAGAAAATATAAACTACAAGACACCTGGAGAACTGTGTTCATTAGATCCAGTTAATGTTTGCAGGTATTTTAATCATAGATTTGAAGCTATGATGTCTTTCATTACTAACAAGGAAAATCCGCCTCTTGGTGAAGTACTGGATTTCTTTTGGAGAAAAGAATATCAAGCAAGAGGTGCTCCTCATATTCATATGCTGCTATGGATCAAGGATGCTCCTAAATTTGGAATAGACTCGGATGAGACTGTACTGTCTTTTATTGAACAGTATGCCACTTGTGACATACCTAATAGTACCACTGATAAGGACTTAAGAGGAAAAGTGTTACGTTTTTAAAGTCATCGCTGTGGAAAATATTGTCGGCGAAAATTCAAATCAAAGAGCAAATTTTATACCAAATGTCGCTTTGGATTTGCACGACCGGTACTTTCAAAAGGAAGAGTCAACAATTTGATGTCATGTTTGCGACATAATATCAGAAGGAGGTCACCTAAAAATACGTATAATTTAAGAAGAGGTGAAGAATCGAAATATATTAATGACTATAACCCAGTCATTTTGTCCATGTGGAATGCTAACATGGACATACAATATGTTGCAGACAACTCTATTGCTGTGGCTCGATATGTAATGTCTTACATCACGAAATCTGAAAAGACGGAACTGAAGGAGATGTGGGAAGACATTTCTCATGAAAAGAGCCTGAGCAAGAAATTATATACGTACAGTTTGAAGATGCTGTCTCATCGAGAAATTGGAGCATATGAATGTTGTGATAGATTATCATCAGCAAGTCTTTATGCGAAGTCAAGGACTATTCTCTGGGTGAGTTTGGGCCTAGCAGAAACACGAAACCGTGTTCTGAAACCTGTGCAAGAAATTGAGTACTTAGCCCAGAAAGAACCAAACAGTACAGACATTTTGAAAACAAATATGTTGGATACATACTATCCAAATAGAAGTACTGTGCTTGAAAACATTTGTCTGTATGAAATACTTCAAAATTATACTTTTAAGAGAAGTGTTACCGAGAATATTGATAAAGGTGTACATGCTGTAATTGGACATGAAGGATGTCTGGTAAAACAAAGAAAAGGACACTTGATAAATCATCGGAAACTGAGTTGCGAAACACCTGATAAAAGAGAATTTTGCTATTTTGCTCTTTTGCAACTCTTTAAACCATGGCGTAGAGAAGAGGAACTACTTGGAGACTTTGATAGTTATGAAGATTCATTCAACGCATCTAAAAGTAGTATTGAATGTCCTGTTTTCAGCAATTATCTCCAAATGTTGAATGACGAAATAGAGCAAGAAGCAACAATTGCAGCAGAGATTGCTAGAGATAGTTCACAAGGTAGTCAAAGTTCGGCATCATTAAGTCAAGATCCACTGGGACAACCAATTATTCAAAATGAAGCAGCCACCGCCATGGATGAGGTGGAAAGCGCAATGCAGCAAGGTCAAGAGGAAGTAATCGACTTAGAAGAATTAAAGAAGCAGTTTAATGTTGAGCAAAGACAGATATATGATGAAGTGACAGAGCACATTGAGCATGGCTTTCGTCATGAGAGAAAAGATTGCTCATGTATGTCATTTGAGCCTATTCGATTATATGTAAGTGGAGAAGCTGGGACTGGTAAAAGTTTCCTAATTAAAGGAATTACTACATATTTACAGCAAACAACTCAGTCAACACTGTTGTGTGTTGTTACTGCTCCAACTGGATTGGCAGCACATAATATAAAAGGTGTTACTTTACATCTATTGCTGATGCTGCCAGTTGAACATGAAAATAAATTACAATATCAGAAGCTATCTGGAGAAGCTTGTTTTGAAGTTTCTAGAGTCCTTAAAAAAATGAAACTTCTTATTATTGATGAAGTAAGCATGGTCTCCAATTTAATGCTTGCTTTTGTGCATTTAAGAATGCAACAGACACTTAAGACAGAGTATGATGTGTTATTTGGAGGTAAACATGTCATAGTTTTTGGAGATCTACTGCAGCTGACTCCTGTGAAAGGACAACCTGTATTTGAAACTGTTACACATGAGGAGACCAGAAAGTGCCTGGGCAGTATTGGAAATGTAAATATATGGTCACATTTCAAATATACTGAACTGATTCAAAATATGCGACAGGCAAAGGATACTAAATATGGAAGTATTCTTCAAGATATTAGGACTGGAAAATTAACTGAAGATGCGAAACAGACTCTACGAACTCGATTACTTTCCAAGCTGTTTCCTAATTAAGATAATGTTCCTGAGAGAATATATAGTAAAGAGGTAGTAGATAAGTCAGTGATATGCTTGATGCCAACTCTGAAAGTATGTTCAGTTTTTAATGAGAAAATGTTGAATTTAGAAAATCAAGAAATTAAGAAACTGGAAGCTAAAGATAGAATAGAGCATGAAGGTAGTACTATTGTTTTGTCTGAAAAGTTGAAATTGAAATTGGATTCTCTTCAAAAAACTATATCTAAAACTGCTGGTTTAGAGAAAAATCTGTATGTATGTTTAAATTGTCGGATAATTTTAAGAAGAAATTTACATGTAGAAAGAGGATTGGTAAATGGAGCAATGGGTAATGTTGTTGGTTTTGTCAATTATACCAATAGAGATGAGATTGAATTTTTGAGGATAAAATTTGATGGGATTGAGGAAGTTCAACAAATTAGTCGATGTTCAACTCGTTTTTTGCTTGTGAAAGACTTATATGTCCGTCGTAAGCAATTTCCGATTTATTTAGCATATGCAGTGACTATACATAAATCTCAAGGTTTAAGTGTAGATTGTGCATTGGTAAATATTGGAAGCACTGTATTCAAAGAGGGCATGGCGTATGTTGCTCTATCGCGTGTTAGAACTTTATGTGGACTTTATCTAATTGATTATGATGAGACAAAGATTAGTGCAGATTTAAATTGTGTGAAGGAGTATAATAGGTTAAGAAGAGAATATGCTCCAAGTTTACCTCAATATCCTTTAATTGAAAGGCGTATAGTTGGTCAGAAAAGGAAAAATGAGGACAAATGTGCTGAAGTAGTCCAGAAACGACGAAAAAAAGATGTAGCTGTTGTTGGTAGCTCTAGCAAAACTGTTAGTATTGAAGAGATTGTTGGATTTAAGTTGGAAAATAGGTGTGGTGTCAACTGCTATGCAAATGTAGTAGTTAATGTTGTTTTCTTTCTGAAAAATGTTAAGGAACAGATTATAGAAAATCAGGAACATACCTTTTGTCATTCTTTAAATTCTATATTTGAAACGTGTAGTAGTGGTGATAGTGAAGTAGGAAGCGTTTCAGAATTAAGGAATGTTTTAGACATATGTGCAGGAGTAAATCAGTTTTCTCAGAATATTCAGCAAGATTGTCAGGAATTTATTATGTATATGTTTACAGCTTTGGAAGATGAAGGTGTAGATATTGATAGTCTTTTTGGGCTTTCTTATAAATGGGAACATAAGTGTGATAATTGCTCATTTTTAAGTAGTACTGAGATACCCAGTGAAAGATTTTTATATTTGACATTACCAGACTGCAAAGAAGTGCCTTTTCATAAACTAGGTAAAGATGCACATCAAAACATGGTCTGTTCTCAATGCAAGTCTGAAATGTTATCAACTTTATTTATCCATAGATACGGACAATATGTAATTTTAATGTTTCAACGATGCAGAGCTGATGGGAATAAATTATCCACTTTAATTAAAAATGTTGTGGCTTCTCAAGTTTCTATTTCTAGAAGAACATTTGTAACTGTAGCCATTATTTATCATGAAGGGCATTCTACATCATCAGGACATTATACAGCTTATGTGAAGTGTGCTAGTGGCTGGACACTTTGCAATGATAGCCAATTGACTTTTAAAAAACGTTTGCCTTTTGCCTTAAGTAACTGTTATTTGTTATTTTTGGAACCCAAATTTCAGTAGAATGGTTTGCTGTAGGAATATTTTATTTATTTATTTATTTATTTTAAAGTTTTGTATAGCGCGAACAAGACCCGTGGGTATCAGAGCGCTTAACATGAGAGAGGAAAAGGGTTAACATATATATAAACAGTTAGCGAGCAACCGCTGTGAGGTAGATTATATATATATTCGTAACACCTGTTAACGTTAGCGTACATAAATATGCTATGACAAAATTAATAACAAAAGCATGTATATATAACAGATATGAGGTAGCTCGGTATATGTTCATGAAAGATGCTGTTCTCCTGTTCACTCAAAAATAACCATTACTAGTGGCCTTTAGGTTGTTCTCATATCATAGGATACGTATTCCATTATAGAATTGCCTATGTCTCCCTTTCTAATGGCGTACATGATCAGTACTAGGCAGTAGTAAATCAGAACCATGAACAGTGTTCTAAGTAATGTATCTATTCATCAGCAGGCTCTTCACTTCCCGCTTGAATGTTACCAGATTCTGGATCTTCCTGATGTTTGAAGGGAGTGAGTTCCAAATTCTGGGGGCAGCTCCTGAGAACGCTCTGTCATAGGTTTTTTTCTTTCGGAAGAAGGCTGGCCGTAGTAGCAACTCCTTAGCACTCCTAGCTGGTCTGTTGCCACCGGACAACTGAATTTTCTTGGCTAGATATCTTGGGGTGTTGTCGTGTAATGCTTTGTGTGTGATATATATATGTATATATATATGTATACTATAAAGATCTGAAACTTACTAGTTTATAAATATTATGTAAATGAGGGTGTACAAATCTATAAATGAAATTTGTGTTTTGCATAGTGATAACATCAGGTACAAATTTACTTAATGTTTGATGGTATAAAATATGGTACAAATTTTGATTGTGAAAGTACAGAAAACAATAGATAAGACTAAGATTAAATAATTTCAGAAAAAAACTACTTAACTCATAGTATTTGGCCACGTGGAAAAATATGAGAGAAGAAATCGAGTACTTTTGAGAATTATTTAGAAACTTATATGGACGCAAGTGTTTGGGAGAGGTATTTAAAAGATAATGAGTTACCTTATACAATTTGGCCACGCGGAAAGGTATGAGAGATGAAACTGTGTCTTTCAAATACATATTTTTAAAGGAGATTGCTGCACGGGGCTTTGTTGAGACATCTTGAAAAATAAGTGGTATACTTTAATTAGGTTGTAACTGTGGAAGATGTAGTGTGCTTACTCAAGAAATTGCGAATTTGAGGAAAACATTTAAGACATGTTTTTTTTAGGTATTTATAATATGTATGCAGATTTTGTATGGGTTTTTTAAACACAATCATTTTGATTGTGTTTTTTTTTCCCCGCTGTTATATGATGATTAATATTGAAATCACTCTTGATAGTGAAAATCAATGTATTCTGAGAACAGCAAAAATAAATAATTTAATATGTTGTACTTATTTTGTTACATTGCATTTAGAAATATGTATTATAATAGATTTTTTTTTTACTCTCCTCCACAGATATTATATGTATAAGGTAAGTTTAATTAATAATATCTGACAGTTTTCTTTGCATCTCTCTTATAGTTTCCTATTGTTTTTTCTTTAAATAATATACTTTATAATCTTATTTTTAATTTTTTTCCACAGCTGCTACGTTTTAATAAGAAATTTACTTTTTTTTTCTTTTTATTAGGTAAGTATATATAATAAAGACATTTTTACAACATTGTGTTATTTATTTCTCTATCCTTCTTAAAGCAATGTCATCTTTTATATTGAACACTTCCACATAGGATTGGGTGCATTGTTAGAAGGTATGCTTTAAAAGTTATTTAATAAAATGAGCGACATTTCACTGAGTGAGTTTAGCAAAAGTGATATATGAAAACAATGGTGTATATGATATTAAATGTTACATGGTGTTCTTTGCAGGACTTTAATTCCTGTGTTGCAGTTCCAATTCTGCCTCAAGATTAGGGGGCTGGGGTGCTTAGTGGGACTTGTATGGTCATGATTGAGCTACTCCTTTTATGAGGCATGGTTCAGGTGTGTTTATGATAGAGTGGTTCCGTCATGGTTCTGCTTAGTGAATAGAACGTGTTAAGGAAGCACAATGTATGGCTGAGATACCCGCCACCCCCTCTCAACACAATCCCCAAAAGGAGGGAAACCGGAAACAGTTCTTGAAGTTTTTGGAAGTGGGAGGGAGTGACCCTCCCGGCCGTATTTATTAAAACAAATTAAAACATTAAAACGTTTCATGTTATGTACAATTTCATTACCACATTGCGATGTTTGGCTAACCTTAACAGATTCTCTAATACAGAGGTTCACCTAGCCGAACTAGCATCCTACGAAAACATTCTCTACAAAATACTGAAATTGTACATCCTAACGTTTAAGGGCCAACGGCAAGGTCATAACCGGTGTCAAGATCCCTAACCAGACTTACCCCTCCCACTTGGGAGGGGCGACAGCACAGAGGCTTACCTCAAGTGCAACTAGTAACAATTTCCCTTGACTTGACGGGGGCACTTAAGAACTCGACGCCATTTAAAGGTCGTTCGAAAACTCGTGTGAGGTATCTAGAAGGTATCGTGGACCTCCCCCCCACCCCACACAACTTACAGCATCTGCCGTCGCAGATGTCACTGGCCCCGGGAAATTCACCAGGAGGGGGCTGTAACCCCTCCTACAAAGGAAGGGGCCTTGACCGCCTTTCCTTTACTTCCGGCGACCCATCCTTAGACGGGACCGCCTCCCCATTGAGGGGCCAATGGCCACCTCTCCCGAGCGCTCCCATCCGTGTTGGGTGACGCCCACTCATAGGGATCTACCAATTAGTGCTCACCGATCATGACCTTACCGCCTACCAACAATAAATACGACAATGCTACTCAAAACTACAAAACATTGGTCGCTACGACCGAAAGAGTATGCTAAAAAATTCAACACTATATCGAATCATTTTATCGTAAAAACCTTCACCACATAGACCTTCTTCATTATTGTCAACCCTAAACATGATGCCACACCAACCTGTAAACGAAAACAGCAAACATACTCATAATTTTTCTTTATTATAAAACAACTTGCTGTCCTCAGGGGCTGGTGGGTGGGTCAAAAATTGGCTCTTCGTTCTGTCCCGAGCTCACGTGTAGCGAGGAGGTGCAGCTTCAGAGCACAAGAACAAGAGGACGTCTTCTGGTCTTGCGTCCCTTTTTATCCGTCTTCAGGGCGGGCGTAAACCCGCCCCTGCCTGCCCCGAGGGCGGGGCTGGCTGTGTCGGTGTCTAGGCCAGCCCACTCTAGGGCGGGAAAAAGCGCGCCCCGGCTACGCCGCTTCGGGCATACCAGCCGAGACGCGCCTCCCGCCAAAAAATGGCTTCCCGGGGGGATCGAGGCACTCCGCCATACGTTCGGGGGGACCGAGTGGTCGCCCCTTTCCATATGGCTGAGATACCCGCCACCCCCTCTCAACACAATCCCCAAAAGGAGGGAAACCGGAAACAGTTCTTGAAGTTTTTGGAAGTGGGAGGGAGTGACCCTCCCGGCCGTATTTATTAAAACAAATTAAAACATTAAAACGTTTCATGTTATGTACAATTTCATTACCGCATTGCGATGTTTGGCTAACCTTAACAGATTCTCTAATACAGAGGTTCACCTAGCCGAACTAGCATCCTACGAAAACATTCTCTACAAAATACTGAAATTGTACATCCTAACGTTTAAGGGCCAACGGCAAGGTCATAACCGGTGTCAAGATCCCTAACCAGACTTACCCCTCCCACTTGGGAGGGGCGACAGCACAGAGGCTTACCTCAAGTGCAACTAGTAACAATTTCCCTTGACTTGACGGGGGCACTTAAGAACTCGACGCCATTTAAAGGTCGTTCGAAAACTCGTGTGAGGTATCTAGAAGGTATCGTGGACCTCCCCCCCACCCCACACAACTTACAGCCTCTGCCGTCGCAGATGTCACTGGCCCCGGGAAATTCACCAGGAGGGGGCTGTAACCCCTCCTACAAAGGAAGGGGCCTTGACCGCCTTTCCTTTACTTCCGGCGACCCATCCTTAGACGGGACCGCCTCCCCATTGAGGGGCCAATGGCCACCTCTCCCGAGCGCTCCCATCCGTGTTGGGTGACGCCCACTCATAGGGATCTACCAATTAGTGCTCACCGATCATGACCTTACCGCCACAGGTCCGGATAGTTGACCGGCTATCCGGACCCCCCACAAAACTCCTACCTAAAGGTCATGTTTTAACGTTTTCAACCAAGCCAAGAAGTCTCCTATGAGTAACTCATTCCCCACCCGTGACAAATGCACACCATCCCCCAAATACATACCGTCATCGTTAATACAACCATGCGAGATAGAATGCAGTGTCTTGGAACGGAACAACCTACTCACTTTGTTATTAAGTTTTCTAACAGAATGATTCAAGGCAGGAATCGAGATAGCCCCCCGCCACACTTTACGTGGGATCATATGAGACCACGCAATTATGCACCCCGGAACTCTCCTTGCTAACCAACTTACCGTGGAAAGCATTGCCTCTAGGAGAAGTCGTCTACCGGTGGTGACCAAATCATTGCCCCCTAAATGTACTATGACTATAGACGGCGGTGACCTCGTCCGCCCTAACAAACCCTCAAAGAATGCCTGAAACTGGTCAATACAGAGACCGCCTCTTCCGTAGAAGGACACTCTGTACCCGTATTCCCCAGGTACGTGAATCATGTCACCTGCTTCGAATACGTCTGCGGCACGCCTCACGTATGAGTGGCCCACGACCCACACCTCCTGTCTCACAGCCGGTGACGTCTGACCGCTGGCCTGGTGTTGGGTCGACTGCATAGTCCACCTCGCCTCGTAGGCTTGCGCAACTGGAAACCAAACAAAAGACAAGAAGCGTGAGTACATTATTCCAGCTTCACAACATGTGCAACCGCACATATCTCTTATAACAATTGGAGGACCATCGCCCCACTCGTTTCACTTGTTCAACATTAAGACCCCTGGCTGTAGCTTCGGTGGCAGCCCCTATACGAAAGGAATGGGTCCCGAATTCGCCCGGGTCCAAGCCCGCTGCGGAAACGGACATTGCAAGCACCCGCTGAAACTGAAACTTCGTCAGTGGGGTGGCGTCTGCGTGTCTCAACAATGTCCCCCCCCATGATGCCACCCTTCGTGCTAGATAATCCTCTAAACACCGTACCGGACACATGGGGGACCCGGGGATCCTGCGAATGATCGTGCAGTCCCCCATCCCATCTTGGTCGGTCTTGGACCTGGAAAAGGAGACAATCATCGTTTCACCCCTGATCTGAACGTGTTCCCGGCACAAACCCCCCACCACATCCTGTTTGTTCCTTGCAACCAGCTCACTTATCCTCATTGCCCCGTGGAATGCCAGCGTAAATGCAGCCCGGAACAAACACGTCTCGAAAGGAGACGAGCATGTGGTAGGGAGTGTGGCCAGCAACTGGGACAACCTATCCAGACCTATCGGTCGTCTCTCATCTATTCTGCGACCCTCCAGGCGTTGCCACCCACGCAGCGCCTTCTGTACTACAAAAGACGCTGTCGGGTCCTGGATGTTATGGGCCCTGGCAACAAAGGAAATGGCGGCACGATGCCTTTGGGCCGTAGCCACCGACTTCCCAGCCTTACGTAAGGACATCAGAAAAAGTACAACCCACTCCTCCTGCCCCCAAAGTCCCCCTCTCTCAGTCAAAAAGGCTAAATAGGCCCGAAACGCCCCTTCATATGCCTTCCTCGTCCTGGGTGCTAGACTCTCTCCCACGAGGTAACGTAGTTCGGGGCACCGAGAGACCAGAGAGCTTCGGGGAAGGGTGCCGGCTCTGGGTCCGCTGAGGGAAGGAAACCCGAGAAAGCCTGCATGTGAAAACGAGACAGTGCATCAGCAGCCTGATTCATCACCCCTGGGACATGTTTTGCTCTGAATATCACGTTCAGTTGCATACACAATAAGACAATTTCTTTGAGCAGCCTCAAAATCAGTTTACAACGGGCTGCCTGACTGTTGATGCATTCTACCACGGTCATATTGTCAGACCAGAACACGACATAATGATCTTTAAACTCTTCGGGCCAGGTTCTCAGGGCCACCAGAATGGGAAATAGTTCAAGGAAAGCAATATTACTCGTCAGCCCCTCCTCATGCCACCATGGGGGCCACCTTTGTGCCGTCCATTTTGTGCCGAAGATGGCGCCAAAACCTATGCTTCCCGCTGAATCTGTCCATAGACCAAGCTCTTCAGAGGACACGGCTGGTTTGTTCCAGACGACTCGACCATTGAAATCCGCCAAAAATGCTAACCAAATACGCATGTCCTGGCGGACCTCAGCCGATAACCTCGTGCGATGATGACCCTCCTTTAGGCCAACCATCGCTTGGGCAATTGAACGGGAAAAGGGGCGGGCCATTGGGGTCACCCTCAAGGCAAAGTTCAACTTCCCCACCAATTGTTGCAACTGATGCAGTGTAACCTTAGATGCATTTAAACATACTTGCAGGGCTGCCCTGAATTTCGACACTTTGCTAGCCGGTAGACGGAAACAGCCCTCACTAGAGTCCAACTCGATCCCCAAAAACTCGAGGCAAGTCGTGGGACCCACAGTTTTACCTGGTGCCAACGGCACGCCAAATTGACCCATCAACCCACAGAATTCAGCCAAGGCCTGGGCACATTCGGGATTTCCGGCGGGTCCAAGAAACAGAAAGTCATCAAGGTAATGCATCACATTTCGGAAACCCGTTTTCTTCGTGAACACCCATTGCAAAAACGTGCTGAATTTCTCAAAATATGCACACGAAATTGAGCATCCCATTGGCATACACCTATCCATGTAATATGATCCCTGAAACATGAATCCCAGAAGACGCTGGTCGTCTGGGTGTACCGGGAGCAACCGGAAAGCTGACTCGATATCTGATTTTGCCATCAACGTCCCGGACCCCAGGCGATTTAAAATGGCTACTGCCTCATCAAATGATGCATACTGCACCGAACATACCTCTGGATCAATTGCATCGTTTACCGAAAGACCCCGTGGGGCTGACAGATTATGGATTAATCGGAACTCCCCTGGGTCTTTCTTGGGGACCACCCCCAACGGAGAACAGACAAAATACGGTACCGGGGGCGCAATAAACGGCCCGGCGACCCGTCCCCTGCTAACCTCTTTATGGATCTTATCCTGCACTACAGATGTATGCTGCAAGACGGAAAGTTGATTTCTGCACGTCCCGAGACCCTGAAAGTCCCCCACCGGGATGCGGAAACCATATGAAAAACCGTTCCGCAGCACCCCAGCAGAAGCACGATCTGGGTACTCGCTGAGCCAAGGAGTCATCGCCAAGGTATCAATCGGGGTTGGTAAAGGCGCCCCTCGGCCTATATTAGGCTTGTTTGGCGCCTCCTTTACCCCCATTCTCACTCGTTCTGGCTCTACACAAGGACTCAGGATGGGACGACCCACAATTGCTACATTCGTGTTTGAATTTACATGATCCCGGAGGCCTGGTACATTTTCCTTTGTTGAAATTGAAACAGAAACCCCTTTTTCCTGTGTTGCCGGCAGGTCTCGGATAATCGTCGGTGCCCGTACCTGACCGAAAGGGCGTCCCAACATTTTGGCGGGAGTGATCAACAACATTGCTCCCTACCAATGGCATTTTCAACATTCCTGACTCTTTCATTTTATCCCATGTCACAGAATCGTAACAATCCCAAGTTAAACCTTTGTTATGTTCCTTTTCTTTCCTAAACAAGTTGTCATAACAGAACCAATGGTTACCCTGATAAGCTGTCGAGTAACCCATAATTCGTGACTGATAAATGGGAAACTCAGGAAGCAACTCGGGCCTACGTTCCCCTAAAATCGATGTAAAAATACCCCACGCATTGCCCCAGTTGCCAATATTCTCATTTACCTTAAAGGCGGCCATTTTTGCGCGCCAAACACTCGGATGCATTAGGTCCTTCTGACTCTTAACATGCTCCACCTCATAATGATCGACAAGCAAGGAGAAAATATTCACATACTCCCCTGCCCAAATCTTTTCCTTTATTGCTAAAGGCACATGTTGTCCCAATCTCTCTCTACGAGAGGGTGCTGACTCATCCCTTGCGATCGGCAATGGCCGCTTACCTGAACCGGACGCTGCTTCCGCCACTTGCGGCTTGTCTATCCCCGCCACCGGCGCGGTCCCCTTAGCTGCATCTCTTTTCTCACGCAGCCCTTTTATCAGCGCCTGTGCTTCGGCAGCCGTGGCGCCCTCACTACTATCCCCCAACCACGCTGCTAGCTGTGCTGCCAGCTCGGGGGGCATATCCTCATTGGATGTCGGGGTGACGACAACGGGGATTGGATTCCCCTCCGTCGGTACAGGGGTCGGCGCCTCGAGCGGGGCAGAGGGAACCGGGACGTCTCCCCCGGCTGGAACCCTTCTCGGCCTCTTAGATTTCCTTCCGGCCGGAGCAGGGCCCGAACCCTCCTCCCCGTCTCGCTCCGCCAGCCGTTTCTTTATGTCGGACATTTCTTTAAAAAGGGCCCGAACCATCTGATCAGTCGTCATTCTCTTTGCGCCTTTCTTGGGCATTCCTCCGACGAAGTATCTAGAAGACAAAGAAAAAGATCAAAACGCTCAAAAATTGGCTCTTCGTTCTGTCCCGAGCTCACGTGTAGCGAGGAGGTGCAGCTTCAGAGCACAAGAACAAGAGGACGTCTTCTGGTCTTGCGTCCCTTTTTATCCGTCTTCAGGGCGGGCGTAAACCCGCCCCTGCCTGCCCCGAGGGCGGGGCTGGCTGTGTCGGTGTCTAGGCCAGCCCACTCTAGGGCGGGAAAAAGCGCGCCCCGGCTACGCCGCTTCGGGCATACCAGCCGAGACGCGCCTCCCGCCAAAAAATGGCTTCCCGGGGGGATCGAGGCACTCCGCCATACGTTCGGGGGGACCGAGTGGTCGCCCCTTTCCATTAGTGTTCTGCATGCACAGCGGCAAGTTCATCACAAATGTTGTCCGTCCTGAGGACAGATGAGGCAATGCTCATGATGGAGCAGCTTTGTGATGAGTATGGAAGCATTTAAGAGCTGTTAAAAAAACCTGAAGGGTTTCTATAGAGACGAGATATGTGTGTAATTCTAGAGCCCTGTATCATAAAGAAGTGTTCTTCTGAAGTAATACGTATTGAAAGTGGTTGACTGTAAATTATGAGATTTTACTCAGTGAGTTTCTGGGCCATATTCTTTCAAAACTGTGCATGTGATTGCTGCGTCAAGACCTACGCCTACTTCAATTTGAATATAGAGGTATATTATGAAGGGTGTTTATCTGTGTTTTTTTTGCTTTAAACGTCAAGAAAGCAGAGATAAAATTATCTCTCTATTACCTAGCTGCTGCTAACACCAGTTAGCAACACTTACTAGAAGATAGTGAACATTTTGGGCCGCACTTTGCATGTCAGTTGCATTTATATCTAATGAGATGCAAAGTGGGCGTGCCAAGATGTTAGCGACTGAAAATAGTCTTTAACATCGCTATCTCTTATTACTAGCTTTTGGAGATATTTGCGCTAAGCGGGAATATTTCTAAAAGCTAACACCTGCCCTGAGCAGTTCTTAGCCATGTTATCCAATGGGAGGTGGATAACATGGCTAATAGCATTAGGTCGCTATGCATGAATAATCCTTATTTTTCTGTGATACTTATGCTTTGCAACGATTTTTACAGCATTTGCGTTAAACCTCATTAATACCAAGGTTTATTTGCGGAAGAAATTGCTGCAGCGCTGCGGTAAATGTTTACTCTCTAACCAAGTAGAAGGACTGCTGCATACTTGAATATTGTTTAGTGCTTATTTTCATTAAGACCGTCACAGAAGTTCAATGGATCCGAGACGCTGTTTTTGTGCATCTTGGCGACTGCCAAGCCTTTGTTGCAGTGGGAGTGAGGGCTCTCCAAGGGGCGCAGCGTAGTTCCTTTTGATGTTTATAATTGCAGATAGCAGGGTAGAAATGTCCGCAGAATTTATGGATGCTTAGTCACAGTATAGTGTACGTGGTGCTCTTAGCACCTCATTACGACACACAGGGGAGTCACGTTGCACAGTTTGAGATCAGAGACTTAGGAAATAAAACTTTATAATAGCAAGGGCTCTAAGCGATACAAATCGCCCGTTATCGGTGTAAAAAATATCACTGCTATTGGTGGTATTTTCTACGGTGTTAGTGGTCGAAGGAGAATAGTAACATATATGTGAAAGAAAATTCTGTAACAGGCTCAGCATTTCACATTATCACGTGAAAACAAAAGTTTTTCTCACATAGCTGCTGGCTGGGGGCTGCCTGGAACTGCCGGTTCCCAGCGTCGCGGGCGCCATCTTGGATTGGGCTTGTTCCTTCGGAGTGCAGCCCAGACACTCCACCCTCGTCCCGCCCCTATATAGGAGCGCGTGTTGTCTCCTGCCTTCGTGTTTGCGAGTGGCCCAGTGGCAGTGGGCTGACTCGCCAGCGCTCAGAGAGCAACCTGTTGCATTACCTACTTGTGCCCCGCCGATTGCGAGCGGGTCGCGCTTTCTCGCTTTCCTTGATTTTAAATTGTGTTTTAACATACTATTTCGTTATGCAGGCAAACTAACCTGAAAATCTTACTCTCCCAAGGTAAGCTGCTGGCTGGGGGCTGCCTGGAACTGCCGGTTCCCAGCGCTCGCGGGCGCCATCTTGGATTGGGCTTGTTCCTTCGGAGTGCAGCCCAGACACTCCACCCTCGTCCCGCCCCTATATAAACGGCCGTTATGTGTCAGCGCAGCGGACGAGCGCAGCGGGCGCGACGTAGGCGCGCCGGAGTTGCGCCTGAGCTAAGCCCGTCTGCGCCCGTCCGCGGCCGGACGAGGCCAGGGGCCCGGGATGCTACTACTCCTCTTCTTTATCCGCCTTCCACCCTCAGGTACTTACATGCCTCCGCCGGCCCTCTCCCCTCTGACACCTGGGCTCGCATTACATCTCTTGGCATCGCAGGCACTCTAACCCCTAACCTAGCGCCGACACCCTCTCTTGTCACCCCGGCTATTACGGAGTCGTCCATCCGGGTACTATATCTAAATACCCGATCAATGGTCAAACACCAAGTCGATATCCTACAGCTACTTATGTCTGAAAACCCCGATGTCCTGCTGTTATCAGAGACTTGGCTTACTGACGACTCCCTTCCAGACATCTTGGCCACGCTACCCCCGACTACTTTCTGCTGAACACCAACCGAGCAGGGGGTCGCATCGGGGGAGGGGTGGCGGCAATCATTCGCAAGGATCTTAAGATCATTGCCTCTGCGGCCATGACCCTGCCGGAAGTGGACACCTTGGTCCTCAGCCTGGGGACTGAAGTAGGCGCAGTCACTCTGGTGCTACTATACCGTCCCCCCCACCCCATGCCCTCCTTCCCTTCTTCTTTTATCGATCAGCTGACCAATATTGCTACCTGCTCCCCCCGTATTGTCATCGTCGGTGACTTTAATTATTGGTTCCAGCATGAGGACGCCGGCTCACATGCTATCAAACTATTCAAGGGTCTCTCGAGCCTGAATTTTACCCAACTAATCAGGTCAGCCACCCATAAGGGTGGCCACATCCTCGACCATATCTGGACCCATGGAGTCACATCCTCCCGCCCACTTATAACTCCCTGTGTGTGGTCAGACCATCTTTTGATCGACACCACATTCTCGGCGGTTGGTCAGATTAGAGCACCCCTACGGGAGGGTGGCATGGCTCGCAAGTGGAAGGCTGTCGACCCCCCCAAACTATTGGATCATCTCTCCCAAACGCCCCCCCTGCTACCCGATGACACGGGCACCGACGAGCTATGCAGGCTCGTGACAGACTGGCTCACCACAGCCAGTGACATTTTTGCTCCCCTTACTAAGTTTCCCCAATCCCGCCACTGCCATTCTCACAAATGGTTTACTCCCCTTCTAAAAACCCTTCACTTAGAACTCCGCCAGTCTGAACGCAAGTGGAGGAGGGACTACTGCTCCACAAGCAGAGACGCCTATGTATCTGCACGCAATAGGTATAAACGCGCCATCCTGGATGCCAAAAATACCTATGCTTCTGGAAAAATTCTGTCTGCCCCCTGTCAGTCTAAGGAAATCTTTAAGGTGCTTACCGAATTCACTTCCGACCCCAGAACGCTCCCCACTCAGGCCCCCACACAGGAAGCATGTAACACTCTCAGCACCTTCTTTATCGATAAAATCGTATCAATCAAGGACACCATACCCATTATGATTCCTGGCGCTGGATCTGTCTCCCCTCCTCACAATTCTTCCTCTTTCACTCAATTTCCCCTCTTAGATTCTACATCTCTGGCGACTCTCGCCACCCGCGTCAAGTCGGGATCTCCAGACGACTGCTGCCCTCCCTCCATACTCCGGGACATCTGCCATTCTTTACCCGACTGCATCCTCCCTCTGTTAAACTCTTCTCTTTTTTCTGGTACGGTGCCGGGTTCCTTCAAGGAGGCCGTGCTGGTGCCCCTCCTGAAGAAACCGGGGGCTGACCCCGCTGTCCCGGCAAACTACCGCCCTATCTCCCTCTTACCTTTCTTTTCAAAGATCCTGGAAGCCCACGTCACCTCCTGTCTCTCCCTGTTCATCGAGAAATCCAACTTCCTCGAGACCAACCAGGCAGGCTTCAGACCCGGCCACTCTACGGAGACAGTGATCTTGGCCGTGCTGGATGCCCTGAGAGACGGTGTGGACAAGGCTGCTCCCCAGGCCCTGGTATTATTAGACCTGTCAGCCGCCTTCGACACGGTGGACCACAACATCCTTCTCCACCGTGTCGAACAGGCTGGCATCCAGGGCCTGGCGCTGGCCTGGGTCAGATCCTTTCTGACAGTCAGGTCCCAGACCCTCAGCCTGGGCTCCTTTAGAGCTCCCAGAGAGCATTCGCTCTGCGGGGTTCCCCAGGGCTCTTCTCTGTCCCCTCTTCTTTTCAATCTCTATCTTCGCCCCCTTCTTTTTTCTTTGAGGCAGTGGGACGTTACCGTGTTCAACTACGCGGACGACCTGCAACTCATCTTTTCTCTTAACTCCCCTTCTGCTATCCCCAACTTTCAAGCAGTTATGTCCCACATTCTCCAGTGGATGGGCCACAATCAGTTAAAACTGAACCCCGGAAAGACGGAGCTTCTTCTCCCCGGCAAGAGTGCCTCCTTCTGGGGGCCTCAATTCTGGCCGGTGGATATGGGCCCCCCTCCTACCCCTGCAGCTTCGGTGAAGAGTCTGGGGGTCACCATTGACTCCGCCTTATCCCTAGGGCCGCAGGTAGGGACCGTGGTCTCGTCCTGCATCTACCAACTGCGCAGGATCAGGAAAGTGGCATACCTCTTCACACCTGATGCCCTCCTGCACGTCATCATGGCCCTCGTCCTCTCCCGCCTAGATTTTTCCAATTCGATCTACCACGGCCTGTCCAAAACATCGATGGCTAGACTACAAGTGGTCCAAAACCAGGCGGCGAGACTAGCTTTAGGGATTCCGAAGTGGCAATCTGCCAGGCCCCTCCTTGTCAAGCTCCACTGGCTCCCTGTCGTCTCCAGGGCAGCCTTCAAGACCGGCTGCCTTGTCTTTAAGTCACTACTCGGCCCCTGCCCTGCTTTTGTCAAATCCCTCATCAGTCCCTACTGTCCATCCCGTACCCTGAGATCTTCTCACCTTCATCTTCTGACTGTTCCTTCCTTCAAGCTCTGTAGATCTGGAGGCCGGAGATTTGCTTACCTGGCCCCCAAGCTTTGGAACTCTTTCCCTCTCCCCCTCAAAATCTCCAACTCCCTAACCCTCTTTCGCAAGTCTTTAAAAACCTGGCTCTTCCCCCAATCTGTCTAGTCTCTCTGTCTTCTGTACTCTCTACCAGCGCCAGGAAACCCATGGTGTCAGCGCGCTTTATAAGCTCCCCCTACGATACGATACGATAGCAATAAGTCTCTTATAATTAAGGGACGGAGTGTATCTACTGCTATTTACTACACTGCTATGTGAACGATGTCAAATGTTTCCTAAGGGGAGGCTTTAAAAGTTTTTCGATAAACTGGTTTTCTAGGGAAGTGGGTGGAGTGTTCCGTGTAAATTGCAGAATAGAAACTAGTAAGAACCAATTGGAAGTGTTGTTTTTAAGTCACATGACTGCACATGCGTGTCTCGACGCGATAGGTGGGTGCGCGCACCAGGTCGCGCACTAAATGAAAGCGGCGAGAAAATATCAGCTAATATGCTCTTGGAGCTCGTTTTGGTACAAAGAGTTAGTTCTGAAAAGAACTTTTTTTTTTTTTTTTTGGAAATAAGTGTTATGATGCTTTTGATTTCTTAAAGTTGCTACGACATTTTTCAGTATGTCATACTATCCAAATTAACTGAAGAAATTTAACTTTTCTAGGAGCATTTATGACTCTCAATTTTGTGTTTAATTAGAATAAAGCTTTGCTCTCCGTATACTAGAAGTTTTCCGGAGTTGTTGCATTTTATGTGCACGTTCGCCAGACATGGTTTCAAGTCCATTTCAGCACTCGATGGAGATACAGGTCGTCCACCGGAAGATGTGCTGGTTACTTCTGATGGTAATAGCGTGGCCTCCGTTTTTCTTGTGAAAGGTGGTCGCTCATTTCCTTCAGATTCGGAAGATGAATGCGGAACAGTAGCCATTGCAGCGAAGTCTTCGGGAAGATGTTCGACGTTGTTCTCTCTTGAGAGTAGAAAAGAAAGTGATGGAAGTGGGTGGGGTGCTGCGTGTAAATTCCAGAATAGAAACTACCAAGAACCAATTAGAAGTGTTGTTTTGAAGTCACATGACTTCACATGCAAGTCTCAGGTCCTGTACGCGATAGGAGGGTGCGCGCACCCGGTCGCGCACTAAAATAAAGCGGCGAAAAAACATGTCATAATATGCTCTTGGAGTACGTTTTGGTAGAAAGAGTTAGTTCTGAAAAGAACTTTTTTCTTTTTTTTTCTTTTTTTTTTGGAAACAAGTGTTATGATGCTTTCGATTTCTTAAAGTTGGTACTACATTTTTCAGTATGTAATACTATGAAAATGAAGTGAAGAAATTTATCTTTTCTTGGGACATTTATGACTTTCAATTTTGAGTTTAATAAGAACGAGGCTCTGCTCTCCATACAAAAGAATTTCTCCACACTTGTTGCATTTCATGTGCACCTTCGCAAGATATGGTCTCAAGTCCATCTCAGCACTCGATGGAGATACAGGTCCTCCACCAGAAGATGTGCTGGCCACCTCTGATGGTAATAGCGTTGCCAGGGCTCTTGTCGATGCTTTTGCATAATGCTCAGGGTGTCTTTGTTTAACATGCCGCAGCATGGTGTGTATAGAAAAGGAATATTTTCTATTTGGATTTCCCCTTGAGAGCTCCGAATTGCATATCGTGCAGGTTACCTTTGGCGCATTCACTTTCTTTTGATCTTCAGGATAAGTAAAAAATTGCCAAATGAAAGATTCCTTTTTTCTTCTTAACGGTGGTCGCTCATTTCCTTCAGATTCGGAAGATGAATGCGGAAGGGCAGCCATTTCAGCAAAGTTTTCCGGAAGATGCTCGACGTTGTTGTCTCTTGAGAGTAGAAAAGATTGTGAGGAAAGTGGTTGGAGTGCTTCGTGTAAATTCCAGAACAGAAACTACTAAGAACCAATTGGAAGTCTTGTTTTCAAGTCACATGACTTTACATGCGCTTCTCAGGACGTGTAGGCGGTGACACTATCTAGTTACGAACGTGATTTGGAAGCAGCGATGTTCTTTACTGAAGTTTAAAAACGTGACAAGAAGTGAATTCAAACACATACGGATTTCACATATTTTTAGAGCTCGATTTAAGTATACAATTAATAAATTATAAAACCTGTTATATTTTTCAAAAAAAATATCAAGGTGTGTACAACCAGTCACGCCCGAACGATTAAAAAAATTCGGCTCCATTTAATTAAAAGGTTTATATGACAAAAAAAAGCCTAGGTTCAGTGTCTTAACGTACTATAAGTTTTTCATTGGTCTATGAAGAAATTCATTAGGTTTAAATTGGAAAGCTTTCATGAAATAAATAGGTGGGTGCGTGCACTCGGTTGTGCACGTAAGTTTGCTATGTTGATATTTATTTCAGGTATATCTTTCAAAGTTAGGAACTAGCATTCAAAAAACCTATGAAATTCACTGAAAAAACCAAGGGTTTTACACATGTTATAGTTAGGAACTAACATTTGAAAAACCTATGAAATTCACTGAAAAAACCCTAGGTTTTACACACGTTATAGTTAGGAAGTAGCATTTGAAAAACCTATGAAATTCACTGAAAAAACCATAGGTTTGACACCAGTTATAGTTAGCTGGAAATGTTACTGACATAAAACCAATGAAATTCCACGTTATAGTTAGTTGGACTCACTATAACTTGCGCGTGTAATGCACTGCTGATGACATCACATATTACATCACTCATGAGATCACTGATAACACCATCTAGTGAATGTCTGTCTTTTTAAAAAATAAATATGTTTTATATATGTATATGTAGAGGTCGATGGAAAAATAAATGTTTAAATAAGTGTCTTAATGGATGTGGAGGACTGTATGGATGGCTGAGTGTGTATATGTGTGTGTGTTAGTGAGTGAATGCCTGCCTCACTAGTGTGTTTATCAGTAACGACATATGTTTTAATCTAGTTTATGTAGGTATTGATATATATAACTGAGTATATGTGACAGTGAGAGATTGAAAGAGTTCCTGTTTTAAATAAGTATGTGTTTCTATAAGTGATTGTTTAAAAGAGTAAGTAAGTGTAAGTTTACTTAGAAGTAAGGTGCTAGTGTGTGTATATCTGTCTATGTAAATAAATGGATGTTTATTAGTTTATTTGCAAGTGTGAATATGTGTGTGATTTACTTTTGGATGTCTGTCGGTATATAACAGGATGTATAGCTGTATCACTATATATAATTAGTTTTTTTTTCAAAATGTGTTTTAAGGGTTACTTTAGAGTGCAAGTAGGTTAGTCTCTCTGTCACAAGGATGGTATCATCAGTGATCTCATTAGTGACGTCACTGACCATGTCATGAGTAATGTAATATGTGATGTCATCAGCAGTGCATTACACGCGCAAGTTATAGTGAGTCCAACTAACTATAACGTGGAATTTCATTGGTTTTATGTCAGTAAAATTTCCAGCTAACTATAACTGGTGTCAAACCTATAGTTTTTTCAGTGAATTTCATAGGTTTTTCAAATGCTACTTCCTAACTATAACGTGTGTAAAACCTAGGGTTTTTTCAGTGAATTTCATAGGTTTTTCAAATGCTAGTTCCTAACTATAACGTGTGTAAAACCCTTGGTTTTTTCAGTGAATATATATATATATATAAAAACATAAATGTTTGTAAAACATTATTTATCAATGATGTAA